>NC_138241.1:35177617-35230117 GCF_964197995.2 Scardinius erythrophthalmus
ATGTTTCCCATTAGATTCAAAGCCCTTCTTTGGTTCTGACCCGTGATAATGCAGAAAGTAATTTTTATATTTTTTATATAATGCATATAGTAATGGATTATTATCGTAAATTTGGATCTGTTTCTCAAACAAAGCTATGGGCAATTTTGAGATTTAGGACTTTGGCTCCTTTTTTGCCAATGGTTCTCTTTAGATATTCATTAATGTAAATTTCATTGTACTACAGTTTAAAATATTGTAATATGATGGTTTATTTTAATATGCATAAGCTATGTATTTTTGGAGGGCTGAATTAATCTGCATATTGACAGACTTGGTTTAGATTGCATCTCCTGATTTTTGTGTCTGCCGAGGGCAAGGTTTAAACAGACATAAAGCAGCAGATGCGTTTCACTTCTGCTCTGCTCAAGAACTTGGCAGAAAACCTGCCTTTGGATGCTCTGCGCTGCTTTCTGAAAGACCTTTTAACAACCTACTGTCTTTGTTTGATCATTAAGAGAACAGTTGTTATCGCATTACACTGGCTTCTGTCTTGAATCACCAAGTAGTCTAAATGTTTCCTAACATTTAACACGACTTATGTTAATTAAGTTTTCTTGTAGCAGTAATGAAGCTTTTACATGATCTTTTCCCAGCCTCTCTCTGACCTTTGCCTGTTTCTGAATTGCTGCTGCACCTTTAATACATTTATATGTAAATGGACTTGGTTATGATATTTATATGTAGTTAATTGTTGGTGGTCAGATGATTGTGATAACCTCAATTTGCATGGCATAATATTGACGATTTCTTGAATGTGTCAGTTGAGTTGTTTTTTGTGAGTGTGTGTGCAAGCCGGTCATTTACTGTTTTGTCTTTTGTTTTTTTTCTGCACTGGCATGGCAGAGACTGAAAATGATCAATGCAAATAGATTTGAGCTCTTAACCATCACATCATGGGCCATTTTCAGCATTCTGCCCTTCAGATTGAGTTTGCCGGAGGATAGTGTTACAGCAGAGAGAGAAATAAACGCACATGCAGGATCCCTGAAGCTTTTTTTGATCAGTGATTGATTTTGTCATTTACTCGCAATCATGAAACTCCGACCTCATTTTGTATTTTGTTGATTAAAGAAAATTTGGCAAAATATCCAAAATATGTTTTCCGTATAATGAAAGTATTTATTAATATTATATATTATAAATGTGTGTGTGTGTGTGTGTGTGTGTGTGTGTGTGTGTATATATATATATATGTATGTATATTAGGGCTGTCATTTAGCGTTTGAAAATCTTTGCGTCCCTCTTTGCGTTCGTCCTAATGCCTGTTAGTTGTCCGTGGATTTGACCATATTTGGCGTTGAAAATGGAAACGTCTTTAGACATGGAAAATCGATTTTACAATCGATTCAATGAATGTCTCAAAAATCGAACAGGATTTTTTCACTAAAGTGACAGCACTATATGTGTGTGTGTGTGTGTGTGTGTGTGTGTGTGTGTGTGTGTGTGTGTGTGTGTGTATATATGTATGCGCATGCACATTTTCTTTTTGGTACACAATTTTTATTTTTTATTTACTAACCCTGTCAAGCTCCAGAATTACTCTAAGCATCATAAAAGTGCTTAGTCTACAAGTCTTCTGAAGTTATGCCGATGTTATATTCGTGTGGAGAACAGACTGAAATTAAGTCGTTATTGATTGATAATCTTTTGCCACAGCTGTCAAATCTCATTCACATTTGTGTTCAATTAAAAAACGCTGTTTGTGCCAGGATTGATGTCATCTGCTCCAAACGCCACTGCAACATTATGGCTTCTTTGTTCCTTCTGAATAGAGATGCACCGATTACAATTTTCTGGGCCGATTCCGATTTCCGATTTTTCATTAAGTTTGACCTGCCGATACCGATTTTGGCCGATTCCGATTTTATTTTTTCTAACCACTTTACAGCACACACAAATATTTATTTTATATAATTTCTGTAATAGAACATTTTACAATTTGCATAGTTCACACACATCTAAAGTGCAGTGTTGTGGAAAAAACATTTCCTTTTCACATTCAATATCCAATAATTTTATATAGCCTATATATGTATTTAGCGAACAAAACGTCTGTATGAAAACAGGGAATGGCAATAAAATAATATATAAATACAAAATAAAATAAATATAGCCTTGCAGTATAAAGATATTTCTCAAAGCACACACACACAGGCCTATTGCAATCACTTGTACAAACTGAATAATAAAACAAGTTTAAATGGGTACATTTTCTATAAATATTAGTCTTTGTTTTCTTTTCTGACATAGCCTACTCCAGTTCTTGTTAAAACGCGCAAATTCTGTGCATTTTGGGCACTTTTTTTGTGAAACCCTATTTAGGCTATTTTATCCATCAAAAGTGTGCTTTCCCTTTAATTGAGCGTGAGCAGTGCAGCAAATAGACTCGGCGCCGAAACACGCGCTTCACTGCTCGCGACGCTCCTGCTTGACGCTCACGCGCTGCTCCTGCTCCCGTTGTGAATGCACTCATTGATTAACATGCACGCCGAAGAAAAAAAAAAACGCGCTTGCGGTCTGAACGGACGTAATTCACGAGGTTTTCTACATGTGCTCCGTGTGCACGTGTGATGCTGATGTTGCGCGATGTTAATAATCATGCGGCGCCCGAGTGCATTTGACCGGCATAAAATCGGCATTTGTCAGACTGACCGGCCGGTCGCCGGTTACGGGAAAATCGGCCAATTCCGGTCACCAGCCGATCAATCGGTGCATCTCTACTTCTGAACCCTTTGGATTATTAGTACAGACTACAGACAGTCATTAGACTATTAGTTTTTACATTTTTGTTAAATGTTACGCTGTGCTAGTCTTTTCTCCCCGTTTGTGACGTATATCTAAGTGAAACGGCTTCTGGAACATGAACAAATGTGGGCAGGGCTTGATTTTGTCAGAGGAATTGATTGGATGGTTGTGGTTTGCTATTGGATGCATCTCATGTGAGTGACAGGTTGCCCCGCCCTCATCATCATCTCAGAAGAGATTTCGCTGCAGGATATTCCAATTCAAGATTACGGGCCACATGAATTTAACAAGATGACGTGCACAGATAAATCATTTATTATAAATACTGCAATATTCCATAAATTTAAAAAAATGTTTTCCATTTTGAATTCACGTGACCTTAATATTGATTACGCACAATGCATAAATGAGCTACGGTATTGATTATCAGTGATCGGTCTTAAATTAGGGTCTGTTTCTGAAACAAGGCTATTGTTTGACTTTGGAAGACTTCAAATACAATGCACAAGATGAGTGGATACAAGTCTATTTATATGGTTTAACTTTATATGGTAAAGGCGAGACACAGGCAAAACCCTACATATGTATAGGCTATAATATGAAGAGTTCAGATGCAAAAGCCTCTAAGTGCCATCAGAAATTTTCTTCTAGAATGATAATTTTATCAATCTCGTATATTTAAGTTCAATAATTTCACTTAAATGACAATTAATAGGTAATCTTCATTGTCATTTAAGTGAAATTACTGAACTTAAATATACAAGCTTGATAAAAATGATCATTCTAGAAGAAAATTTCTGATGGCACTTAGAGGCTTTTGCATCTAAACTATATATCTATTAGGGATGTCAATTTTCACAAATTCCCATGACCGATCGTCGTTTAAATTAACGATCAATTAATCGATTAATCGTTAGCCTTAATACTGGGATATGCGTCAACTGCAGTGGCATATGGCAAACAGCATGACAGGATGTTCCTCACCAAATCAATTAGAATTGTTTTAAATACAAATAAAGGGCTAGTAGGATTGTAAAATGTTTCGATTGTGATTTATAATTAAATTAATTATTTAATAATCAAATATAACTACTAATACAACGCGTCACCAACGCCGCCTCATATGCGCTAGAATGTGTGACTGTTGTGGACGCGCTCTTCCTGGAACAACTGCACGCGCTGAATGAATCTGCTACCGTTAAACTGGAGCACTTTGCTAGCACGTTATTTATCTAAAAGAACGCATCCTATATGAGATTAATCAGATATATTTAAAATAAACATAATATTACAAATTATATCTGCACAAAATGACGCAAATTCATGCACAAGTGAACTTGAACTAAGTTACGTGCCATTCATTCAGAACTACTCATGTTGTGGACGCGCGCTTCCTGGAGCAACGCGACACGGCAACTAAACCCAAATAATTCACAATGTTTTATTACAATATTGTTCTCTTTATAATGTTATGTAATATTACAGTCCCAATAGTCATTATTAGTCGTGCACTGCCGTTTGAGCTGCGCGCGCTGAAGCTGACGCTTTACTACAGAGTTAATTCTTAACCAAATGCATCCAATATGAGATAAATCAGATATAGATAGGCAGGGAACTACACTGCGACCAAAATGGTCGCATATGCGACCTTTTGAAATGCCATTGCGACCAAAATTTTTAATGGGTCGCAAATGTATGACTGATTATTTTTGTACCTGTGTTTTAGGCAATGTGCTATGATTTACTACGAGCATTTATTAAAACAGAAATGAGTATTTTAAGAATACGTTTTATAACGTGCTCTGAGCATTCAACACATCAAGTTGGCTTCAGCCCCGCGACCGTTACTTAGATTAAAACGTACCATTGTATCTGCGCGACTCGCGAGCTCTCTCTCTCTCTCACTAATACGGACGCGCGCGCGCACACACAGAGAGAAGATAATTGTAAAATGAAAATTGACGGGCTATAGTTTAAATTTTGTTCTTGCTTGGGTTTTTTTCTGTCAAAATGTCGGAAAGCATATTGTATTATCCATCCGTGTTTTTAAAATTCGTTAAATGACGGACGTTTTACAACACAGCCCTCGTTATATGTCGGATTCGTCAAACTTAGCCTACTTGATATTATTTTTAGAATAAGTGATTCGTTATGCTATTATTGGACTCCTGTCTATTCATTGTCAACTGTTTTCTATAAATATGTTTGTATTGGCTAACATTTATGCAGCTAATGCCTGTCCTGTTTAAAATGTGCAATGTTCAAATGCAAAGACAGCACGTCACAAATAGAAGCCCTTTCCCTGTGGCATTTAGTGTCATATTTGGTTATTGGAATAATAAATTAAGTAGCCTATCTTTATTGTACACCTGTTTTTTTTTTTTTTTTTTTTTTTTTTTTTTACTGTTTTCTAGGGGTTTCTTAATTTTAGACCAGCACACATTATATGCAATGCAATATAATGCATGTGTGTCCTATGTGTGACATATTTTGCACACAGGTAAAGGTGCCCAACATAAGTCATTTCTAAAGTAAAAAAAAAAAGTGTTTTGGAAAATTTCTCTTTATTTGATTATCAGTAAATTTGTTTTCTATACAGAGATATCGATATCGGCCATAACAGCAATATTAATATCGGTTATTATCGATATCGGCCACAATTTTCACATCGGTGCATCACTACTTAAGAGTTCATGAGTCTGCCCATCTGTGCCAACCATAGCATGTTGAAATCCATTTTGCACTTTATTGTGTACTGTATTTTCTATTGCAGTAAATCTATCCCAACCAATGTTAAAGAAAACAAAAACAAGAAGGCATGTGCTTTAAAAGATGGCAAGTAAAATAAAAAGCACATCTGTATGCAATACAGTTTCATTATTGTTCATTATTATTCAGAGCGGCTTACTATAAACAATTTGTGCGACCAAATCATGTTTTGCGCCAGTAACTGAAAAAGTTAGTAGCGCAAGTGCCACCAGTGGAAAAGGTTAGTGTAGTTCCCTGATAGGCATACACAAAATAAACAGTATTAGGCTACTACAACTTACATTTGAACAAAACAAAAGGCTGCGAATGCACACGCAAACTTACATGATGATGGTGTAAAATGGTCCCAAACATAACTCCGATGCGCTCGCTTTACATGTTTCGCGGTTGAGCAGCGCGCCGCGCACGCGCATGAAGACCTGCTTAATCGATGATCGATAAGTTCTATCGATTAAATGTATTATCGACAATTAATCGATCGTCGATTAATCGTTGACATCCCTAATATCTATATATATAAAAATCTTGGCCAATACCGATAATTCTTTATATTTGAAAGCCGATAACCGATATATTGGCCGATAAATCTAAATCCAAATTTTTATATAATTTTTGAGAGCCTGATTACAAAAACAAAAGTCTCACCATTTAAATCCACGTCCCAAAACACACAATTATAATGTTTTCATTATAATTTAGGCTACGTTCACACTGCAGGGCTTAATGCTCAATTCCGATTTTTTGAAAAAATGAGATTTTTTTGCAAGGCCGTTCACATTTCCAATTAAATGCGACCTTTTGTGATCTCCTGTGTGAACGTGAAATGACCCAGAAGTGACCAGCATGCGCAGAAGAGTACTCAACGGTCAACGACGTCACTTGTTGTTTGCGGAAGTAGCTAAACTTTAACCAGAGCCCGATCTCTGCTTTAACTAACTGTGATTCTCTCACTCTCTCACACACACACACACGAGCGCACGCAGGGACCGTTACACAAGAGCCAGACAGCAGCCGCTGACCTATCTAATATCAGATTCAGCACAAATAAGTTAACATAACTGCCGTGGGCTTTTTTTTTTTTTTTTTTTTAATTAACGGGCTCGTCGAGGTCGACCCGCTCGGCAGATTTACCTCAGCTCGACGAATATGCAGTCTGTTTTCAAACCGACGACTACTTCAATGCAGAATTATGACGTTTTTCGCGTATCAATGACGTGCGGGTCGGATACATGCGACCTGGCCGTTCAGACTGAAGTCGCATTTGAAAAGATCGGATATGTATCGGATTTGGGACCACATACCCAAGTGGCCTGGGTCGCATTTGAAAAGATCGGATCTGTGTCGTTCAGACTGTCATGAAAAGATCAGATACAGGTCGCATAGGGGCAAAAAAATCGGAATTGGGTCGTTTCAGCCTGCAGTGTGAACGTAGCCTTTATGTAGCCGATATGACAGCACATGTTGCACTTAACCGTATTTTCCTTTTGTGAATCATATTTTAAGCAATTAAAAACCATCATGTTCAACATTGCGTATCTGAAGTGTCTCAGCTGAAGGAAATATTCCATTATTTATCGGCTTTAATATATCGGCCAAATTTTCAAATCAGGCCGATAACGATAACATTAAAAATAAACGTATATCAGGTGATACCGATATGGTCGTGCGTCGCTACTCGTAACCTTAATCTGAATTTCCTCTTGCAGAATCTCTTCTCTGATGACGAGGGCGTGGCAACCTGTCAATCACATGAGATCCACCAATAGCAAACCACAACCGTCCAAGCCCCGCCCTACATGTGTTCTTGTTGCAGCAAGCGTTTCACTTAGATGTACGTCACAAATAGGGAAGAAAAGACTTCTGTTTCATGCTGACTTTAAGTTGTGTGCATATATGATGTGACAGGACAGATATATTGTTATAGCGAGCGTTGTTAATTAGCATTAAACTAGCAAACGTACTGAAGACTTTAGTCTGCAAGCGATCATACTGCACTAAGCTATGCTAATCTTGTCATTGTGAATCAGCTGATCTCCGTCAGTGCGTTATGTTATCTGCTAAGTCCGTCAGATCACATTCGCCCGGCTGTTCAACAGCTCTCCTTTTATCCTGAATATTTCATTAAAGCTCTTCTGGCAGGGGAAAGTCAGGCGTTCGTGTCAGTTACGCTGTTTTACGGAGCCTGTCGTCTCCGCTTCCACGTTTATTTGATCTTGTGAATGGAAAACATCTTCCCTTTGGATGTGTGTACTGTGGTGTAGAAGCTCTAGTTGAGTCATTATAAGGGTTGTTTATATCAGGTAAGGGTTTTTTTCTGCCGTACATGGTGTGAATTTTGATTCATTCAAGCAATTTTCATTTTCATAATACGGGACAGTTTTTACACTCATTGAAGGCAAGAATCTTGTAATTTTGAAGATGTCATTTGTTTAGTTTCTAATAAAGTAGATCTTTTGATCATGAAGCTGTAGTAAATGCCTGGTCGTTTGCTTTGACAGAAATTCAGTTGAAGTCTGAAACTCAAAATCATTTAGTAGACGAGCCTCAAATTCGATGAATGTCTATCACTCATATTTTGACATTGCAGGAACATTTTGATTGAATGATTTAATATGCATTCATTTTCTAGTCAATTAAGTAAGTGATGTATCTTTTCTTTGGAGTCACTAATGGACTCATGAGTCAAGATCCGAAAATGAACCGTACAAGTTGTGCATGTGTGAGGAACAGATGACGAGTCTTTATTCAATCTTCCCCTCCGCTGTAACTCGCAGTGTTTGATTGCAGTGACACATGAGAAGCAATGGCGTCAGCGCTCTATTTTTGTAGTGCATATGATTGTATTGTCTATTTCAGAGCTTTAGGGAACGGTAGGATTGTCAGTGAAATATCAGACATTTTAGAATAGATGTATTGTATGACTTCAGAAGCCGTTAAATATAGTGCACGCGCCTTGCTGTGCTATTTACCATTTTTGGAGTTTGCTAGTATAAAATCACATCCTCTTGTTTGTTATGTGAAAAACTGGAGCTCAGACATTCTGCTTATGATTTTGGGCTGAACGATTAATTAAAACAAATGAGAAACTATTAAAAAAAAAAAAATCTGTGGTTTATGTAAATTAATACATGAGCTGCTTTAGCTGGGTTTCCATTCAAACGACAAACGTGAAGCGAATCTTAAAGGTGCATTGCGCAACATTTCATGTTAAAAATACCCGTTTTTCTAACCCATACATGCTTAAACAATTGCCTGATGGGCTGAATGAGCCCTTCTCTGATCACTGCGATTGCCTCTATAATCCTGTACAGTAAAATAAATAAGAGGGATTCGGGACGGAATTTGAGACTGGGAGTGACGTCATGAGCGTGCACACCTCTGGTTGCAGTTTCGCTTGTCGCCAGAGGGGGCATAGTTCTGCAAAAACTCAGAGACTTGTGCAATGCACCTTTAAGTTCGCAAAAAAAAAAAAAAAAATGCGATTTGGGTTGTTCGAGCAAATGATGGTGGTATTGGTAACCTAGCAACCAACCGTAAATAAAACACCGTCAGCGGAAACAGCTGATTAGTCACATGGGTTTAATGTTCGCTACGTCAGGATTTATTTGGCAAATGCGTTTCCATCTCCTATTATTCGCATTAAGTCAAAGACCACCTCCTCGAAATTTGGTGCGTCCATCTCTCGTTTCTGATGCGATACTTCAAAATGCGCAATAAAAACAGGGTGATGGAAACATGGGTATTGTAAGATCTCATTTCAAAAATGAAGAAATTGAGACATAAATGGTAGTATTGTAATTTTACAGTTGTACTTTTAAAAAATGACTATTTAACAATACGTAGTTTACAGTGCAGTAATATTACAATAGTTATTTATATTTATATTATTATTATTATCATCGTCATTATTATTTCAGTAATTAAATTTTATATAATAAATCATTAAATAAAAAGTTATTATATAGAAAAGTGTGTGTATGTGTGTGTATATATATATATATATATATATATATATATATATATATATATATATATATTACTACAGGGCCGTTGAATGCTTGAATCTGATTGGTTGACGAACGTTCTAAGGTGTGCATTATTTTCAGGGAAACGCACAGCTAAAGTAGTTCCAGGCAGGTCTTGACCGCATTACAGTTCCATATCACTTCGCGTAGTTAACGGTAATAACGGAAAATAGGATACAATTCATAACAAGAAAAAACATTTAGCCCCATGCGCTTGATCTGGAATTTTCAATGTCTAGCTTCACAATCAATGGAAACATGCAGTTTAATTTTAATAAATAAAGTATATTCCTATCTATAATCAAAAGAAAATTAAACTGAATATAGGCTAAATAAATGGATAGTCCTGCAGCACGGATTTTTATTGCACATAATATAACAAATAAATAATTAATAGGCCTTACTTGTTAAAAGGCTTTTTTTTTTTAATTATTTGGCTAGTCTGTCATCTGTCAATAATAGAAAAAAAAAGAATGAACGAATTAATTCAAACGAATTGAATTAATAAATAAATAATAATATTGACGCACATGCTTTTCTGTCTCATTGCAACATCTCTCTCTAATAACTGCATTAATAACTGGGGACACACTTTAAGGCCGGTTATGAATGTAATTTGATACTTATGACTGATCATGCCCAAACGCGTGTTCAGCGCGTTCAGTCTGTGTTCAGAGTCGGTGTGTAAAATCTGCTGCTGCGATGAAAACAGTCAGAGAATGTGTCAGCTAGTCGTGTGTCCCAGCATTAGTCTGCTATCCGTGGCTCAAACCTCCGTTACTAACTCTAAAATGACGTTTTGGAATTCGCAACGGAGGCATTGGTTTGCTAGATGCGTAAGAAATTAGTCCTACATACAAGAGCGTTTTAATGACAACAACTTTACAAACGTCTTGAAATACATAATCTGAACAATGTTTCGAGGTGTGGTAACTGTAGTATAAGCGGAATAATTGACTTCAGGCCGTTGAATTATTAGAAAAATAATGCACACCCGAGGTGAACGGCCACTCCGCTTCTCGTCGTGACCGCATTACCACCTCGGGCGTGCATTATTTTTCTAATAATTCAATGGCCTGAAGTCAATTATTCCATATATATATATATATATGAAAATATAAATAAAATAATAATAATTTTTTCCTCAAATCATTGTCAGGAAGAAAATATGCATTTGGAAAGATGTCATGTCGCAGTAACCATTTTAGTGTATTTTTTTTTTTTTCAAACCATTTTTGAGGAGCATCATCTGAAGGATATTTCAGTAACTGGCCCTGTTGTGTGTAATGACCAGATGATTATGTGTGTGTTCAGCGTTCATGTTCAAGTCTTTCCTCTGGCGAGTGTTGACGTCATTGTAATGATCTGAAGCGGTGGCTATTTCTGTGTCCTCACGATATCTGTGTGGAGGGCCGTTTCTGAATCATATTCAGGGCTGGTTGGTAATCAAGCGATTGCTCATGTTTCTGACCCGTCTGGTTGAGTCTTCCCTGTGGCGTGGTTTAGTTTATCTGGCTGTAAACTCTTCATGAACCCGTCAGCATGTCTGAGCGAACACAGCGACTCCACCGATTCAGCTCATGTTAAACTGAACAGGCTGAAATATGAAAATATAAATCATAAATCCTGAGCTGATAATACTCATATTGGATGTTCACTGAATAGTGTCACAGTTTCCTCACAAACATTGATTTTCTGCCTGAAACCAAATATTGACTGTTTCTTGCTGAGCACTATATTTCTTTAGACTAGAGGACTTGTTCTCTCACCCAGTTTCATGTGAGTGTGTGTGTGTGTGAGTGTGAGTGTGAGTGTGAGTGTGTGTGTGTGTGTGTGTGTGTGTGAGTGTGTGAGTGTGTGAGTGAGTGTGTGTGTGTGTGTGAGTAAGTAAGTGAAGAGGGTTCAAAGTAGTCAAGTCAGCTTTATTTCTATAACGCTTTCTATAACAGAAAAATAATGCATTTCGGATGTTGTTCGGTTGTAAAGATCATCAAATATTAATTTCATCTTCTGTAAAGCTTCTGCAAAAATTTGTCATCGTCCAGCTCATTCAAGATTAATAATTATGTTGAATATTAAGTGGCAGAAATCCTGTTTTCATGAGATGTTTTGGGAGTTTCTTAGGAGTTTGTGATTTGGACCTCAGTGTGTTATAATATATCTAGTATATTAATTTATGCACTATAATTTGAGTTAATGCACTTCAGTCAGACAGCAGAATTTAATCTAATGATTCAATAAAAGTGGGTGAATCCCTCCCCCCAAAAAAAGTCCATGTCATTTCCACCCCCAAAAAAAGCAAAAACACAAAATTATATTTTGCATAAAGGAAATGCAACCTATTTTTAATTTTAAGGTTGTTGATTTGCATTGTGAAAATTCATGAGCTAATTTTATTACTTTGTAATCAAAAAATAATGTCGATGCTTATAAAGAATTAGTCTTGAAGTCCCCCTGTGGTGTAAATCCAGTTTTTAATGTTGTTTGTGTCTAAATGGTGTTTTTAATATGCTTTAAGACAAAGCATGTGTAAATTCATAAGTCGACAGCATTGCTGAGTATTTCCTCCTTTAAACTGCAGTGAACCAAAGACAGTCTCAAAAACACGCTTTGAAATCGCTGGTGTTTCTGACGTCACAAACTACCTTGTAACCAATCAGATCAACGTGTGATCGTCAACCAGTGGATCTCTGAGCTGAGTGAGTGAGTGGAGGCGGGGCTCATTTGCATATTCATAGAACCGCATATACTAAATGAGGCAAGGGTGTCGAGTTGCATTCAAGATATTTTAAGGCATGAATTGTTTCAAGGAAAAAATGGTTTAAATGTCATTCTGGTGATCAAAGATGAGTTTTCAGGGACACAGTTATTGACTGCATGGGCAGAAACCCGTTCAGTTTTATATTTTTACTCGAGTGCGACAGTTACATCAGATCTCTTTACCCAACATGATTTAGTTAATTCAGACTCAAACCTGCGTTCACACTGACCATGTTTAAATCGCTGTAGGCCGATTAACCCTTGTGTGGTGTTCACAACCCAATTACTCCTGTGGTGTTCCCGGTCAAAAATGACCGGACTATAAAAAATAACTTACAAATCACTTGTTATGCAATATTATCACCCAATATCGGATTCAATCTTTTTGTCCACTTGTTCTCTTTCAGTTAGGACTGGTTTTATATTTCTATTTGCATCTGATTAATTGTAGGCCTCATTTATTTTATAGTAGGCATCTAATTTTTTGAGTAAAAAAAACATTATTTTTGAATAATTTTAGAAATATTAAATGAAATCTAAAGAAAATTGGCACTGTTGATCACACTAGTCTACTTTAATATTTCACCAGGAATTTTGTTTTGAAAAACTTTTATTTTGTACAAAATGGCACATTGTCACACTTGTGGTGTTCCCGGTCAAAAATGACCGGACTACAAAAAATAGCTTATAAATCACTCATTATGCAATATTATCACCCAATATTGGATTCAATATTTTTGTCTACTTGTTCTCTTTCAGTTAGGACTGGTTTTATATTTCTATTTGCATCTGATTAATTGTAGGCCTTATTTATTTGATAGTAGGCATCTCATTTTTTGAGTTAAAAAAACATTATTTTTGAATAATTTTGGAAATATTAAATGAAATCTGAAGAAAATTGGCACTGTTAAACACACCAGTCTACTTTAATATTTCACCAGGAATTTTGTTTTTAAAAACTTTTATTTTGTACAAAATGGCACATTGTCACACTTGTGGTGTTCCCGGTCAAAAATGACCGGACTACAAAAAATAGCTTATAAATCACTCATTATGCAATATTATCACCCAATATTGGATTCAATCTTTTTGTCCACTTGTTCTCTTTCAGTTAGGACTGGTTTTATATTTCTATTTGCATCTGATTAATTGTAGGCCTCATTTATTTGATAGTAGGCATCTCATTTTTTGAGTAAAAAAAACATTATTTTTGAATAATTTTGGAAATATTAAATGAAATCTAAAGAAAATTGGCACTGTTGATCACACTAGACTACTTTAATATTTCACCAGGAATTTTGTTTTGAAAAACTTTTATTTTGTACAAAATGGCACATTGTCACACTTGTGGTGTTCCCGGTCAAAAATGACCGGACTACAAAAAATAGCTTATAAATCACTCATTATGCAATATTATCACCCAATATTGGATTCAATCTTTTTGTCCACTTGTTCTCTTCCAATTATGACTGGTTTTATATTTCTATTTGCATCTGATTAATTGTAGGCCTCATTTATTTGATAGTAGGCATCTCATTTTTTGAGTAAAAAAAAAACATTATTTTTTAAATAATTTTGGAAAAATAAAATAAAATCTGAAGAAAATTGGCATTGATGATCACACTAGTCTACTTTAATTTTTCACCAGGAATTGTGTTTTAAAAAACTTTTATTTTGTACAAAATAGCACAGAGTTACACTTGTGTTGTTCCACTGGGCCATTGAGGGCCACTGTTTCAATTGGCCATTGAAAGTGAATGGGAGAGACATGTGTTAGAAGTCCACGAGGAATATCTTTACATCTGAGTGATGGATTATGGTGAGTTTGGGCTCTTTTAAATCTTAACAATCTCATGTAAATAATGATGTGCCATTTTCCACAATTTATGCATGCTTCATTGAGTTATGAGTTAAAACGCGACATAAGTGCTAGGCTACAACTATATTCAAGGCTCTGTGAGCGCATGTGGGGGTTTGTGTGTTACAACTCAATTAGGAATATCTTTAGATCTGAGTGATGGATTATGCTGAGTTTGGGCTCTTTTTAATAGTGATAGTCTGCTGAAAATAATGATGTACAGTTTTCTACGAACTGTGCATGCTTCGTGAAGTTATGAGCGAAAACCAAACGCGAGTGCTTCATGAGTATATACTTGGCTAGGTGCGTCTGTGGTATTTTCTGTGTTAGAACGCCATGAGGAATATCTTTAGATCTGATTGATGGAATATATTGAGTTTGGGCTCTTTTTAATCGTGAGCTCCTGCTGTAAATAACGATGTGCTATTTTTCATGATCAATATAATTTTCATGAAAATACGAGTAAAAAGGCCAAGTCTAAGCTACCTTGATTGGCTACGTGAGTCTGTGCGTCTGTGATATTTTTTTGTGTTAGAACTCCATGAGGAATATCTTTAGTTCTGAGTGATGGATTATGTTGAGTTTGAACTCATTTTAATTGTAAGCATCTGCTGTAAATAATGATGTGTCATTTTCCACAATCGGAGCATGTTTCATGAAGTTACGATCGGAAATGTGTCTAAAATTAAGCATCCATACATGGTTTACCCATGGGTCTCTTGAAGGGCTTCTTTTAGAAAAACCTCGCTCAAGTTTAGTAAAAAAGCCTGAAACAATTATGCTTGTTGTATTCTACTCATTGAGACCTTTCAAATGACATATGACACAGGACTATCAGAGCTGTATGATGTATTTGACATATTGCTGAATGTAATACAAAAAAGTAGTTTATAAATTATGATTTTTTTTATTTTTATTTATCAGCAAATAACTCAGCACTACTTAGGAGTTTATCAAATTGGCTACATTCATTGTAAATGTCAGACTCTAAGCTTTCAAATGACACCTATTTTAAGTTGATCAAGGTAATAGTTTTGAAAAATATTATGATTATTTATTTCGCAGCTAGGTGGCGCCTGCGGGGGGTACACTCAGTTTTAGAGGGATAACTCAGCAGATGTTAGGAGTTGATCAAAGTGATTAGATCCATTAAAAAGCTGAGATTCTAAGCTTTAAAATGATACATATTTTGTGTTGTTCCATTCATTGGTTGCATTGGTCTCTCCCATTCACTTTCAATGGCCCATTGAAACAATGGCCCACAATGGCCCTCAATGGCCCAGTGGAACACCACAAGTGTAACTCTGTGCCATATTGTACAAAATAAAAGTTTTTCAAAACACAATTCCTGGTGAAAAATTAAAGTAGACTAGTGTGATCAACAGTGGCAATTTTCTTCAATTTTTTTTTTTTTTTTTCCTAAATTATTCAAAAATAATGTTTTTTTTACTCAAAAATTGAGATGCCTTCTCTCAAATAAATGAGGCCTACAATTAATCAGATGCAAATAGAAATATAAAACCAGTCCTAATTGAAAGAGAACAAGTGGACAAAAAGATTGAATCCAATATTGGGTGATAATATTGCATAATGATTGATTTATAAGCTATTTATTGTAGTCCGGTCATTTTTGACCGGGAACACCACAAGTGTAACAATGTGCCATTTTGTACAAAATAAAAGTTTTTCAAAACAAAATTCCTGGTTAAATATTAAAGTAGACTAGTGTGATCAACAGTGGCAATTTTCTTCAGAATTTATTTAAAATTTCCAAAATTATTCAAAAATAATGTTTTTTTTACTCAAAAAATTAGATGCCTACTCTCAAATAAATGAGGCCTACGATTAATCAGATGCAAATAGAAATATAAAACCAGTCCTAATTGAAAGAGAACAAGTTGACAAAAAGATTGAATCCAATATCGGGTGATAATATAGCATAACAACTGATTTATAAGCTATTTTTTGTAGTCCGGTCATTTTTGACCGGGAACACCACAAGAGTGACAAGGTGACAAAACTCCCCCTAAAAAATTAATAAAATTGTCACAAAACATTTCAGAAGTAGTTATACCATTTGTGAATAAAGTCACTAAGTTTCAGTACAAAGCGATAACATTAACTAGTATTTTCAGGAAAAAGAAAATCTTCTCCGGGTCAAAATGACCCGAACACCACATGAGGGTTAACTAGAAAACTACCAGAGGCTGATTAAGATTTTTATTTATTTTTTGCTGGCATTTGCAAGCGAGCTAGTAACATGGATGATGTCATCGAAGGATGATGTAATGCTTCTCAAATGCAGACAAATTCAGGAGTAATCCTAATCTTGGAAGGAATTCAGACAGTAAGATAGTTTAACACTTCAGAATCAGCGCTTGTTCTTACAGATGTCACACTGATATGCAGTGAATCTGAGGCATGTGTGTGTGTGTGTGTTAGTTTATAGAGGCACCTCACTATAAGAAGCATGTTTTCAGGATAAACGTCTGACTCTGGCCACACGTCTCAGACGCTTCCACTGCTGACGTTATAGTTTACTGTCAGCCTCCGTGCGAGAGCTTCTCAGAGAGCTCTTGATACACACTCGTTAAGGTCAACCTCGTCTCGGAAATCTTTCTGCTGGCGGTTTTCCTTTCCCTCCGTTTGTGTTTGTGTGTGTGTGTGAAGCGGAAGCCAACACTGACGCCCCCTGGTGGAGGTTCCGGCGCCGCAGCTTTTGTTGTGTTTCCATGTTGAGTTTTCTAGTTCTGTTGTTTTTAAAGGGGTCATATAATGGTACATGCACTTTTACAATTTGATTGTACTGAAATGTGTGTTGGCAGTGCCTGTACACAACCATCATAAAATGATAAAAATCCATCCAGTGTTTTTTTTTTAATCTCCTTATATGTTTGACCCTCTCTGAAATCAAGCCGTTCGACCGTGTGACGTCACACGGTCGGACGCCCCTCCCACGATTGTGATTGACAGCTGCAGCGTTTCAACACACACCCGCCCTCGCTCATGAGCGAGCTGTCAATCATAGTCCGCGCGTCATTGTTGATACCCTCACTGGAGCGCTGTCTATGAGCAGAATGGCGTCTGCGATTGTTCTTCGGTGTAACAAGGAACACAGCAGTCATTTGAATGTTCCTAAATCCGAGCCATTGAAGATGCAGTGGCTGAGTTTTGTTTTTGAAGCATGCCCAAAGGATTGACGCGGGGATTCCCTCACGGGGATTCCCCACGATCGTCTTCGCTTTCCTGTTTGCGTGAATCATTTCACATCAGACAGCGTTACAAACGAGAAAAAACGGATCGGTACCAACGTGTTCCTGCTGAACCTCCAGAAGTGAGTGTGATGTTTTATTAACCTTTATATTAGTATTTATATTAATCTTTGCAAATTTGCAAACCTTGCTGCACGCTTCATGATGAATGCATCTAAGGTTTACACTCAGGTACATTACGGCATGTTTTCTATGTACGACCTTCTCAATATAATTCATAATCCCACGTTTATAATGAACAACGCGTGGTTATTGTGTTAGAATTGGTGTCCGCACAGAGCAGAGGGGCGGGGTGAGCAAAGCTCATTATCATTTAAAGACACATGCACTGAAACGGCGTGCTGAAAACAGAGCTGTTTTTGAGCAGGTAAAATTAGTGTTTTCTTACAATACTAATGAGAATTTTTAATTAAAGTATATTACAAACTTTTAATTTAGACCCTAAAGAATCATATTAGCTTGTACAAAAATGGCATTATATGACCCCTTTAAGTTAAGAAAAGTTCAAGTCTGTCTTAAGAAGGGTTCTACAGTGCGCTGGTGGACTTTGTCTAAATGCAGATCTGGTCCTGGTGACATTTAGGAAATCAAAGGCCTGTTTCACAGCATGTAGCATTTAAAAAAAAAAAAAAAAATTTATATATGTATATATCTGATGCATATTTATTAGTCATAAATAAATTAAACGGGTAAGATTTCTGCACTCAAATTTGTTTTCAAAATGAATTTATTTCTTAGAATCTGTTCATTCAACAATTTTGTATATGAACATGGTTAATAAATGGCTAGCTGTGGATCAAGCACTATTCTGTTAGTTAGTGTATTGAAACAAATCTGATTGACAAATATATAAACCTGGTAATTGTGTTTTTAAAATGCATTCAGTTTATTAGCACTGTTGCAGAAATCTGCATGACTGGCATATGCAATTATTAGTTTGATAAAACTGTAATTTAAATTAATGGAAATTTTGTATCAAATTCAAATGCATGAATCTTAAATGTTTTCCTAAATATTTGGAGTATCCGCAGGTTGCATGGATTTGTTTTGGCTCACGCTGCTGTGATTTACTGTGTGTGTGGTTAGTCAGTAAAAGCGTGTTTGTTGTTCTGTCTGTGGAGTAACAGGTCATCTGAGGTCGTGTTCAGAGCGCTGACGCAGCACACACGCGCACACACACACACAAACACACACACTGCTCGACTCAAGCTCCGGTGTCATCGATGATCACTTTAACAAGTGAATCCGTTACCCAGCCTCCCCTCTGCTCACCATATGTTCCCTATCAGCGCTCGTGTGTGTGTGTGTGTGTGTGTGTGTGTGTGTGTGTGTGTGTGTGTGTGTGTGTGTGTGTTTCAGTGCTGAACGCAGATTCACTCGTCAAGATCTTCACCTGTTCTTTCTGGATTAATGGTATTCGATATGTGTTTATATTGTATAGAATTTATATAATTAAGTGAGATATTATATATTCTCTCTTGTACTATATTGTGAAAAATATTAATGTAGATAGATTTTCAGTGAGAGTGAGTGTGTGAGAGAGAGAGAGTGTGTTGTGCTGCTGCATTTTACACAATGTATTTTATATTATATAAATTTAAAAGGTTTTTTTTCTGCAGTAGGCTGTCATATTGAGATTTAATTACTGATGCATTAATAACTATTAAATTGGTCTACACTGACATCATTTTTTTTATTTATTTTTCTTTCATCTAATAGTAGGGATGCACCAATATCAGTATTATGCCCGATATAATGATTTTGAATTGATTAGCACAAGCGACAATAATAAATTGTACATTTTATTATTATATTATATTATATTATATTACAGTAGTCAACATTTGAAGTGGATCAAAAAAGTTCATCAAAGTTGTCCTATATAAGACAAATTCATGTATAACTTTGAAAGGTTTTGATCCACTTCAAATGTTGACTACTGTGTGTGTGTGTGTGTGTGTGTGTGTGTGTGTGTGTGTGTGTGTGTGTGTGTGTGTGTGTGTGTGTGTATATTATTTATTTATTTATTTATTTTATATATAAATAAATAAATAAATAATTCTATTAAAAATATATACTCACTTGTTATCTTCCCAAAAGGAAAGCTTGGTTTAGATTTAATGTTTGTAAAATACAATGAATGCATTTCTTTTGAGTGAAGTTTTTCATTATATTAATAAAAAGAAATAGCAGTGGGCGGTCATTAAGATTTAATTAGTTGCATACAAATGGTTATAATTTCATATTTTAAATTGGCCTGTATTTATTAGAAGTACTATGCATTTAATTGTTTTTAAATAATTACTACATTAAATTTAGATTGCTTTTAATTTAATTTTAATATAATTTTGGATCTCTTGTTTCCAAGAATTATTTAATTGTATAAGTATAAATGTATACTTTCAGTCGGCCTATGGGTGTGTGTGCGTGCAACAAAGTTTCTGCGGTTTTAGACAAAAGCCTTTTTCCTACACAGTAATCGTGCATTTAATGATCAGCGATGTAGTTCTGCTCTCAGGAAGAGTCTCGTGAACGTGCGTGATGACCTTCACTGAACACACACTGATGGAAAGTCTGCATTTCAGACACACCCTGATTGTAAACACTCCTGTGTAATACAGTGCAGTGTGTGTGTGTGAGCCGCTGCTGCTCTCTGCAGGCCGTCACCTACATTACAGCTCGTGTGGTCAGTACACGTCTCTGCTGAACACCTGAGATGGACTGGTGTTTACATCTAGTATTAAGTCCTGTAATCGCTTTTTCGTGATTGCACACACACGTCACATACACACAGACTTCACAACTGACCCGTCACATGATCTGAGCCATGTTGATATCAGTCATACCAAAGTATTGTTTGCAGGCTTGTTTATGTGTGTATTTCAGCATTTCAGATTAGAAGCAGTTTTTGATTGACAGGTGAGTAGGCCTGTCAATCATTGTTGTCAGTCAAAGTTTTTATGTTGTGCTTTTCATAGTACACAATAATTCAAAGTAGCTTTACAGAAAATCATGATGTATAATAATGTTTCTAAAATCGCATTTAGCAGAGCTAGGTGACAGTTTATATTTTTGCGATAATGCAAGCAGTTAAAATTGGCTATTTATGCGAGTATACTGTAGGAATGCTGAAAGTTGGACATACTTTATATAAAAAGCTGTGCAATAACAGGCACATTTGCAACTAAAAACTAGTTGAGATTGGTTATAGTATATATTGCTTCAAGTTCTTGAAGTAATAGTATGTGGATAAAGTTGGATCTAATATATACTACTTTTAGTTATGCAATGCAATGATAATATAACTTTTATATTACAAGATTTAATGTTTATGTAAAATACAGTATATTATAAAAAATTAGCAGTGAGCTATCATAGTAAATTGATTACCGTTGCATGTAAAATGATTTTAAGTTTTAAATGGTCCTATATTTATTAATACTGTGTAGTGATATAATATTCTAGTTTTAAATTGATTCAATTAAATTGTTTCCTTAAATAAATAAATACAAATCTGGTAGTTGTGATTTGCTATTTGATATAATAAATAATAACATACTGGCCAAAAGTTTGGAAACATTATTTTAATGTTTTTGAAAAGTCTCTTCTGCTCATCAAGGCTGCATTTATTTAATTAAAAAATACAGTAATATTGTGAAATATTATAATAATTTATAATAACTGTTTTCTATGTGAATATACAGTAAAGTGTAATTTATTCCTGTGATCAAAGCTGAATTTACAGCATCATTACTCCAGTCTTCAGTGTCACATGATCCTTCAGAAATCATCCTAATATGAGGATTTGATGCTCAAGAAACATTTGATTATTTTTAGTTATTTTCAAGTTTAAAAAAAAAAATGTAGTTTAAACAGCAAAATGTGGGATCAGTAATTTATTTTTTATTTTTTTAATTAATTGTTTTATTCAGCAAGG
The DNA here is from genome assembly GCF_964197995.2 of Scardinius erythrophthalmus. Classification (NCBI taxonomy): domain Eukaryota; kingdom Metazoa; phylum Chordata; class Actinopteri; order Cypriniformes; family Leuciscidae; genus Scardinius; species Scardinius erythrophthalmus. Next base: position 35,199,026 of record NC_138241.1, read on the forward strand.
ACGTATTAAATTGATAAACGGTGATAGTAAAGATTTCTATTTTAAATAAATGCTGTTCTTTTTAACTTTATACATCAATGAATCCTGAAAAAGTATCAGTTTCCACATAAATATGAAGCAGCACGACCATAATCATAAATGTTTCTTGATCATCAAATCATCATATTAGAGTGATTTCTGAAGGATCATGTGGCACTGAAGACTGGAGTAATGATGCTGAAAATTCAGCTTTGATCACAGGAATAAATTACACTTTACTTTTGTGCGTGCGTGTAATCGTCCAGCTCTAATCTGCTAATGCACGTTTCTGACTCGCTCTGAATATGATTTGATTATTTCAGAGTCAGACTCTATTTCTACGTGTAAAACCCCTGTAGACTGAATATCATTGATCTGGTCTTCATACTGATCTTCTGTTCGGTGTCCTCAGGTCATTATCGAGGTGACGGAGATGCTGCACAATGCGAGTCTGCTGATCGACGACATCGAGGACAGCTCTAAGCTGCGGCGAGGCTACCCGGTGGCCCACAGCATCTACGGCGTCCCGTCCGTCATCAACTCCGCCAACTACGTCTACTTCCTCGGCCTGGAGAAGGTGCTGATGCTGGAGCACCCCGAGGCGGTGCGAGTCTTCACCCGGCAGCTCCTGGAGCTGCACCGTGGACAGGGCCTGGACATCCACTGGCGGGACACGTACACCTGTCCCAGCGAGAGCGAGTACCGGGCCATGGTGCTCCAGAAGACCGGCGGGCTCTTCGGCCTCGCTGTGGGACTCATGCAGCTCTTCTCCGACTGGAAACATGATCTAAAGCCTCTTTTAGACACTTTAGGCCTTTACTTTCAGATACGGGACGACTACGCCAACCTGAATTCGCGAGAGTACACCGCCAACAAGAGCTTCTGCGAAGACCTGACGGAGGGAAAGTTCTCCTTCCCCACCATTCACGCCATCTGGTCCCGTCCCGAGAGCACGCAGGTGCAGAATATCCTGAGGCAGCGCACGGAGAACCTGGATATTAAACGCTACTGCGTCGACTACCTGGAGAAGGTGGGATCGTTCGCGTACACGCGCCACACGCTGAGGGATCTGGAAGCGGAGGCGTATCGGCTCATCAAGGAGCTCGGAGGGAATCCCGAACTGGAGGCCTTGATGGAGCATCTGAGTCGCATGTATAAAGAGCCGGAGGGCGGGGCTTCTGATGGCCAATCAGAAGAGCCTGAGGGCGGGGCTTCTGATGGCCAATAAAGAGCCTGTGGGTGGAGCTTCTGCAGGCCAATCAGAAGAGCATGAGGGCGGGGCTTCTGCTGACCAACAAAGAGCCTGAGGGTGGGGCTTCTGCTGGCCAATAAAAAGAACATGGGGTGGAGCTTCTGCTGGCCAATCCATAGCGCTTGGGGGCGGAGCTGCAGCCAGCCAAGCAAAACAGAGTGATTGGTGTTCATCGCGTCTGAACACTGAACTGACTTCTCAAACTTTTTTTTGTCCACAGCAAATTGCCTTCAGTCCAAAGTCTCTCATTCTGTCTCGTATTTCAAGTTGTAACTGGAGTATGAAGTGTAGAAGAAACTGTTCTGGTGGAGAGATGCCGCTCGCTTCAGGATGAATGACAACCGTTACAAACTGACGGATGAAACACGTTTAAACTAACTCGTTTCACCTCAAAATCAAAGCAAATACATTGTTTTGCTTTAACAAAATGAAGCCAAATTTATATGGATCTTTACCATTTAATCATTTTTTTTGGCAGTGTCAATTATTTAGGACAATATAATTTCAATAATAATTTTAACTTTATTAGTAATATATTTAAACATATGTAAATGTCTGTTGTACTGCCTCTAATAGAATTTGTTTAAATCAGTAAATAATTTTATTGTAATGGAGTAAAAATTTTGTGAAAATAATTTGAGAATTGGAATGTCCAGACACACAATAATGTGAAATTAGTTTATATACACTTTGTGTGTGTGTGTATATTATTTATAATCTTCTATTTTTGCTTATGATTTTGGGGTGAAATGTGACCTGCACATTTTTGTGAATTTTTATTTGTCATTAAAATATTATCACTCCCGAGTGAAAATCTTGTTGTTGCCTGTAGTTTTGCAGATGCTGATGTTGAAACGAGGCCTTTAACACTCCTGGAATGAAGCTCGTGTCTTTCTACAGTTTAGCAGCGTTTGGTTTTGGTGACTGATGTTGATGATGGTGAGAGTTAAAGATGGATCTGTCACTTTGGTGCTCGAATACCTCTGAAATAGTGAACTGGGATGATATCTCACAGTGTTTGATGTATGAAAGGTCACTGGCTTTGACCTTTGATAATATGTGCACATTTGTTTAGACTCGTATAGCTGAGGTCAATGTTTTCAGGGAACACTTCTGTTCTGTGAATAAACACTTTCATACACTACAGTCTTCCTCGAGTGTGTATTATTGAGCTGCTGTGTGTTTTCTCAAGATGAAACTAATGTGCATTGCATGCATGAATAGATTTACTATCATGTAATATGAAGAATAATTGTCATGCGTTTACTAGTCATATATTTACTGTGGGTAAAAAGTAGCCGTTCCAGATACGATGCTAATCCTACAAGTCTGTTGCATTGTCAGATCATTGACAGAAATGACAGAACAGAATCTCAACACTTGGTGGCGCAATAGAGACACAAAAGCAACAGCTAGAATTACATTAGAATAGAGCAGGGCAGCAAGTAGTGATTTTATAAATATGAATAAATTTCACGTTTTATTAACCTCATTATGGTTATGCCGGTTGTAATGTTTGTGCTCCAGCTTTGCTGTGCCACTTCAGCAGGTTTCACAAGTTGGTGTAGAAAATGTATTTTCTGAACTACATAAAAACCTGAGAGAAACTAATGAAAACTATAACTTTAAATGGAAATATGTTGCAAAAGAATTAATGGTGTACTTAGTGTTAAGAGGTTTGTTGAAGTATCGAACAGAATTAAAGTGCACAGTGTGTGTGTGTGTGTGTGTGTGTGTGTGTGCATCTCGTCCTGCAGCATTTGTGCTCCAGACATGAGTGCGGTTTCTTAAGATTTTCTTTTCTTTAAAACTGAATGGATGAAAAGCTATATTTAAACAAATAACTAAAAACAAACCTCTAAAAGAGTGATAAATATTTTCCATTAAAGTGCGATATTTGCCCCCTTGTATTTATTATTTTAATTAATGTTCTCATTAATTTATGGAGAACGAAAGAAATAGATTCGTTCAAGTGTAGACATAATCACTAATTTAGTAATTTCGCATGAGTCCGATGCAGAAAAAAATGACAAAAAGCAACAAGATGGCAGAGCTTTCAGCTTATAGATTCCCCGATCCTAGAGAGAGTGAAGTGCTACTAAGTGCTAATGTGGATTTCTGTCTAGATATGCAATAAACGTTTGGCAAGAGAAAACCTCAAAAAGGTTAATTATAGATCAAATAAGACAGAAACACACCCGTTCACCGGTCATTTTCCTCAGCTCTGGCAAAGGCAAGTTTCAAATCAGAGCTTCTCCCGGGAGACTAGCGCTAAATTAGCCCATAGTTTAGCGCCATCTACTGTTTTAGAGGAGGAAGTTGCTCAACTGCATTTGTGAGAAAATCTGCCTGCACGCATTTGTGACCTTTGTGTTTGCACATTGCTTTCTGTTTGTTTGCGAGTCGAGATTTCCTTTGCAAAGCGGATCGAGTTTGTTTGCAAAATGCTGGATTTGTTTGTTAAATTATGGCACATAATTCGCTCCATAATATGGCGTTTAACGTGATGTCTATTTTGATGGATAGTTCTACCCAGAGTGCCAAATACAATATTAAGATTATGCCGTATTTTGAAATCATGTATGTTTTATACACAGCGAAAATAGCCTATATCTTTACCTAAAATCGAGAATCGTCAGCAAGATGAGTAACGTTAGCCTAAGCGTGCTGAATGTTTATATGGTTGTCAATGAATGTGACGCTAAATATCATATTAAGATTTTCACAATAAACAAGCAAGAATAAACCTGGTGTTTCCTTCCTATAACAAGTAGCCTAGGCAAACGTTACATGAATGCGACGAGCTCGTAATCGCGACTCCAGAAGTGAGAAGTAGAGAATAATGTACTGACTTTGGAAGCGTTCAATGATTAAATGATGAAACTCACCTGAAAAACATCCGCTGCTTTTGCAAATCTGCTGGAGTTCAGCCTCTCATCATCTCCAACACACTCATTATGAATAAAAACGACACAGTAAAATAAAAAACTAAACCTTTAGCATGAAAAGCCAGTGTTTGAGGGGTATTGGACTGTTGTGGTGTTGGTCAGGATCTAGACTCGCTGTAGCTGTTCAGCTTGACGAGGTGATGATGATGATGATGATGATGATGAGCAGGTAAAGTAAAAACCAAGATAAATTTGCTCAAACACTGTCCCAACTAATACAGACCTTATGACCACCACTACACATACAAATCCTAATTATGTGTTAAATTGTAATGTTAATATCCTTAAAAATACATCTAACAACAACCTATGACACTCTACAACTGCCTAGCAATCCAGCTAACAAATCTGTTATAAAAACAAGACAGTGATTCGCAATGTCTAAAACGTCCATTGTTTAAGGTTATGTTGTTAGTGCAACATTCTCCTAACCTCATTCTTTACACACAATATAACATTCTTTAAATATTTATTTGTAATATTCCAAGAAGGTTAACACGTATTCTTCGATTAGGCTACAAATAACATCACGTTCTGAAAATATTGTTGTCAGAACACTTTCTCTCAAAGTTATGAGAATGTTCAAATAATAAAAACAACAACATTGAAGGCCCAAGATAACGATAAAGATATAGTTCTAAAAATCGTTCTTAATATTAAAGAATAGCAGAGTTCACACCACAGCTATAACGATATCGTTGGAATCACTATCAGAACGATAAAAACATTGACAGCCAATCAGAAAGCGGCAGACAAGCACGCGCTTAGAATAAGCAGAACGACATCGCTAATAAAGTTCTCTTTATATAGTTCTTGGTTTGAACAGGCCTTAAGCCTTCTTTGCATGCACAGCATATGTCAACTTTACACTTCAAATGTGGCATTTGTGTCTTTACACAGACGGTTTAGTGCTGCTCAGAGGTGGAATAAATGCATTTACACAACAATCACAACTGTATGATTTGATACTAGGGGCTGAGGTGGGTCTGAGACGGCATAACTAATCTGGCTTTAGGCATCTTTACACAGCAAATGCGGCACAGAAACCAAATCTGAAGCGGCATAAAACCACGAAAATGCGCATTTACACTGACTGTTTAATGCTGTTCTGAAGCAGCATGCATTTACACAGGGATTAAAATTGTGGGAAACATACCTTTGAAAATAACTAAACTACAATTTTAAAATTAGTTTTATCAAAACTAAAAATAACAAATAATATAAACATTATATAAGGCATTGCATGTTTACACTGAATTTTAAGCTGGCACAGAGCAGCCTAAGCTTGGCTGTATAAAGATGCCTACAGTAAAGGCTGATCTGTGCCTTCTCAATATCCAGTGTAAAGATGCAAAAAGACCAGATTATGCCATCTCAGACCCACCTCAGCCCCTTTTATCAAATTATACAGTTGAAATGACTGTGAATGCATTCATGCTACCTCTGAGCAGCATTAAAAAGTCTGCTTATAGACCTATGCCAGCTCAGAAGCGTTTGTGCCACATTTGCAGTGTACATTTGCCCTGTTCTCTTTGCCTGCTCAAAATTCAATGTGAAGATGCAATGCAGAATAAAACCAGACTAAATTATGCATGCTCTGACCCACCACTGCAAAAAAATGCTTTTCTTACTTAGTATTTTTTGTCTTATTTCCAGTCCAAATATCTAAACATTCTTAAATAAAGATGTCTTTACTTGAGTAGTAAAATGCCATAAGATATTATGTTTTGTTTTCTGGGAATATAAATCAAAATTACGTGAAGCTTTTGGTTAAAACAAGCAAAATTATCTGACAATGGGGTAAGAAAAATAATATTGTTTCTGTTTGTTAAGATTGTTTCTTACCCCATTTGCAGATAATTTTGCTTGTTTTAAGCAACAAATCTCTTAATTTGGATTTATATCCGCAGAAACCAAGACATAATATTGTATGGCATTTTACTGATCCTAATAAATGCATCTTGATTAAAGAATTTTTAGATATTTGGACTGGAAACGAGACAAAAATACTAAGTAAGAAAAGCATTTTTGCAGTGTAGGATCAAACTTTAGTTGTAATTGCTGTGTAAATGCATTTATGCCATCTCTAAGCTCTAAACAAAAGTGTGTAAAGACACCTAAACGCCAGCTCTGAAGTGATTCTGTGCCACATTTGCAGTGTAAATATTATAAGAACGTTCTATTGAAAGAACAGTTATTTTAAGATTACACAAACTTTACAAAAGAGTGAGAGTTCCCCGTTAGCGCCACATACATCCGACACACTTGAACCTTCAAACGGCTCAAGTATTAAAACTTCATCAGACTTCCTCTTCTAGTTCTTCATTTAACATTTAAAAAACTTTCAATGCATTTTTACATATTAAAATTTTAAAACATGCCAGGATTTGTTTGGATTGAATTATGGGATTATATAATTCTGACTCCAGATGGTGGCATTAAACTGAAATGATGTGTTGTCATACCAGCTCAGAATAGTTTCCGCACAAGCTCTTAGTTCTCGTCTCCCTGTTCGTTCACTAAAAGCTCTGAGAATAACATGCGGAAACAGACGAAAGATTTCACTCAGTTCTCGTGTATTTTGAGGTGATGTACTTTACAGAGGATTGAGGGAATGCCAAAAAAGGGCCTCTTCACTGGGAAAAGGAGATATGAAAAACAATCAGCCGTATCTCATTTCAGTTCTGAATAATTTTTGACACCATGTGGAGAGAAAAGATGGGCAAGTTTGGCATCGAGAGGTAGAATATCCCAGCATGAACTCGAGCTCACTGATGATGTTTCTGTGTTTGAGGTAAATCTGGATGCAGTGACGCATTAAATATGAAACAAACCAGATTACAGCATTTGACTTGGGCTCTATAACCTCATATCACCTCCTGCTAACACTGATTTCTACAAGCTTAACGGCAACAGTATAAACATTTGTTCACCAGCGACTTTTTCACATCCAAGAATCTCACTGAAAAAGCTAGCGAAGGTTCGTTAAACTGTTGACATACGGTATTTTGAACAATATGGGTTGATGGGAACACCACTGACTTCCATGGTGTGGACAAAAAAAAAATCCTATGGAAGTCAATGGGGTCCACAACTGTGTGGTTACTGGCATTCAGGAAATATCTTTTGTGTTCAGCAGAAGAAAGAAATTCATACAGGTTTGGGACAACTTGAGGATGAGAAAATGATGACTATCCCTTTAAGGCAAGACACTACATGCAAAAACATTGTTTGTAGAGGTTTTGTGTGTGCGATAGTTAATTTTGGGTTATTTTATTATTGGACATTATATATTTGCAAGATTTTAAATTCAATTCATATCTTTAAAGGCTGTGAGTGAGTCAGAAATCTCTTCAGCAGCTTCACACACACACCTTTCACATCTATATTCTGAAGGTTTGTTCATACATCCTTCACCTGATTCATTGAACTTTTTATTCCTAAAACATGGTGAAAATATATGTTATGTTTTATAGATATGTTCTGATTTATGGAATGATGAATAGAGAAATCCAAAATCCACTCTGTGAAAACCTGCAACTCAACAAAATCAAATAAGTTTGATTGAAGAATTTTAAAGCTGGCTTCATCCAGTGTTCAGATTTCTGTTCTGGAAATGTATGCAAATGAGTGCATGGCTTATAAGATAATGCATCATTTGCATATTTAACAAAACATTTCAGAAAACTTGAAATATGCAATTCTCAATGTATGGAGATATCTATTTGTTAATTTTCACCCTAATCATCTATAATGTCTTGCATTAAAGGGTTAGTTCAGCCAAAAATGAAAGTTATGTCAGTAATCACTCTCCCTCATGTTGTTCAACCCCGTCAGACTCTCGTTCATCTTCAGAACACAAATTAAGATATTTTTGATTAAATCTGAGAGCTGTCTCACTCCTCCACAGGCTTCTCAGTTAGTGAAACTTGCCGGTCCAGAAAGTTAGTAAAGACAATGTTTAAAATAGTCCAAGTGACTACAGTGGCTCAACCTTAAGTTTATCAAGTGACGAGAATACTTTTAGTGCGCAAAAATAACGACTTTGTTCAACTCTTCATTTTCTTCTGTGTTTCTCTGAGTGAGTTCACGTAGTGTAACAGCGCAGCGCTTCTGGGTTGTACTTCAGAACGGAGGCTCACTATTGGCCGATGCTGGTCATGTGTGTGATGCTGGCCAATAGTGAGCCTCCGTTCTGACGTAAGAAGTTGCTCTACGCTGATTCGTCATCACACAAACAGACACATCTGCAGCCTGTTGCAATGTTTTTATTGTTCATAAAAGAACATTTCAATGTAACAATTTTGGCGTCCAGCTCAGTTAAAAGCAGTGAAAAGGGTTTGCGTGTTTGGTGATTGAGAACTCGCCGCAATAAAGAAGGCAAAGAGACAGAAAGACACGTGACAAGATAAAGAACAGGAAAGCTGCCCTGACGATTCACAAACCCTGTATTTATGTCACGATCCTCAAAGCCAGCCTGTGACCAATAACAGAAAAGGACAAGTGAACATTATTATTACTGGGGGAAAAGTGGAGCCTCTTGAGGACGAGAAGATCAGTGAAGTGTTGAGTGTGAGACATCAGTGTTCAGGAGCATCCGCAGGGATCGCCACACTTCCTCTTCCGTTCCCAGAGCGAGCGCAGCTCCTGAGCCGAATGCTGCGGCGACGACAACATGTCCACGAAACACTCCTTCTCACACAGCCAGCCTGAATCCTGTCTCACACACACACACTAGAACCCGTTATAATCCTATAACACTCCATCAATGTCATGGTTTGATTCCCACACTGTAAAAAGTGATCAGTTGACTTAACTTAAAACAATTGAGGAAACCCGTTGCCTTAATATTAAGTAAATTAACTTCATGCTTAATTGAGAAGCCTTAAAGGGATACTTCAACAATTAGCATTAAGCTTTGTATCAGTAGAAACCCGGTAGTATTCTCGAGTGACCGTGCTTCCCTCCCTCATGTCCCCCTGAGACGAGAGATTTCTGTATTGTGTGTCTGGAAAAAACCTCAGATGACGCAAAAATCGTCACAAAAATCATTTTAGTCCAGAGGCGAGAGACTCCAGCCAGTAGGAAGAGCTCGTCCCGCATGTCTTCAACCCGCCCATAGGGGGATCTCACGATAAAACGCTGTCTTTTCAGTTTCCAGTCGACTAGTAGCCTAGTCGTATCATTTCTCCTGATACTGCCCTCTGTAACCGGTAGGCGTGGCTTGGGAGTGGCCTCAGGGCAGCGAAGCAAGTGCATTCTGGGAGTTGTTGTCTTTCATCCACATGAGCCAAAAATACATTTTCTGGCTTTTCTCAGTCTAGAAGGCTCCAACTTCTAAAATAATTTAAATTTCTACTACATAAATGACCCAATTTAAATATACATTCATCTTTCCAGCGGTGAAATATCCCTTTAAGCCTTTAAGTAATGTGGAATTGTCAAGTTCACATAACAATTTTTTCAATTAAGCATTAAGTTTATTTACTTCATTTTAAGGCAACGGGTTTAATGGGTTTTGGACAGGTGTTGAAAATTAGCACATGTGCTATAACACTTTAAACAATGCATCTGGTTCGTCCAATGTTATTGCTGTGACCATATTAAATAAATAAAAAAAATATATATTTTTTTTAAGTGAATGAACTGATAGTGTGCGGTTACTGATGAACTGATCAAATATAGACCTTTAATGCAATGCATAATGACCTTTAGTAATATTCTCTTTCATTATATATATATACACCTATATGTGTGTATTTAATTTTATATTTATATAAAATCAAGGCAATAGTTGGTTTTGAAATGATAATAATATATCTATATATACTCTCTCATTATATACATATATTTACGTTTATTTTAGATCATATGTATATTATCATATATATGCATAAAGGCAGTAGTTGATTTCTGAAGGTGTGCAGCTGAAAAATGAATTTAATTTTTAAATAATGATTCTCTAATAATATACATCTATTAACGTTCATTTTAGATCACAAATAGATTATTATGTGTGTGAACATACATATATATATATATATATATATTTTATATATATATATAAATATATATTATTGCTATATTATATTAAGGCAGTAGTTGTGCAGCTGTGTTTTTCACCTGATATTTGCGCGGTCCCACAGCTGCCATCCAAATGCCCATGCTCACATCTTCTCCCTGTGAAATCATGCATTTACAAGCTGAAAAACACTGTAAATATCTTCTGCATACATCATCTGAATGAATTTGGCAGAAATGCCCTTTTAGCAGCATTTCTCTTGGTTCAGTGGCTTTATCACAGCGAGAAACCGATTAGAGACTCAATGTCCAGAACAAATGTGTGATATTTAGAGCGAATGAAATCATTACAGACATATCTGACTCTGCAAGCATTGATTTCAAGAGAGCGTCGCTTATGAACAGGTGCTAAAGGCGTCACACGTGTCTTTGTCATCATGGATTTCTGTTTATAGGGGTCTTTATCATAATATAGTTGCATGCTGGGTAATTCTAAAAAGCAATCCCTTTGTATTTTGAAAGAAGGTCATGAAAACACATCATCATCAAGCATCATCTAGTGTGAGACGGCACCTGGTACGCTTTCAGATGTTGTGCGTTGCTGGCCAGCCACTCCACCAGATCCCGGGACGCCACATATCCAGATCCGCAGGCGAAGGCCGGATACGCAGGACTCGCATACTCCAGTTCCTGCCACTTCCCCACTCGATCCACGGCCCAATTCTGCCTGAAACTGAAGAACACGGTCCACAAGACAACTCGGTAATCACACACACACACACACACACACACACAAAGAGATCTTTTGTAACATTATAAATGTGTTTACTGTCACTTTTGATCAATTTAATGCATCCTTGCTGAATTAAAGTATTAATTAGTAATGTAATTAATAAATATACACTGCGGTTCAAAAGTTTGGGATCTGCAAAAGTCACCAAGGCATTTATTTGATAAAAATTAAATAAAAAAAAATAGTAACATTGTGAAATATTATTACGGTTTAAAATGGCTGTTTTCTATGTGAATATAATTTATTCCTGTGATCAAAGCTGAGTTTTCAGCATCATTACTCCAGTCTTCAGTGTCACATGATCCTTCAGAAATCACTCTAATATAAAAGTATAATATGCTCAAGAAACATTTATGATTATCACTCTTAAAAACAGTTATGGACAATTTTTTACAGGGTTCTTTGATGAATAAAAAGTTTAAAAGAACAGCATTTATTTGAAATAGAATCTTTTGTAACATTATAAATGTCTTTACTGTAACTTTTGATCAATTTAATGCATCCTTGAATAAAAAGTATTGATTTCTTTCACCCAAAAAAAAAAAAAAATCTTAGTGACGCAAAAACTTTTGAATCCTGATTTTTTTATTTATTTTTTTACATAACTGATTCTGTTTCAGTATTTTTATCAATTTTATTTCAATCAATCAAACCTTTAAGACAAATCTATAACTCTAACCTGACTCGTTCTGCTCGCTACAATTTCTTTGCATAACCATCTATTCTAATGAATGATGTTGAATCTGATTCCCGAAGAGAAAGTGGTCCGGCTCACTCACTTGCCCCACCACAGGCTGGTGTGTGTGAGGCGTCTGCGCTCCGTCTTCAGCAGGACGGCGTCCACGTCGATATAACAATCATCATCAGTCTTGAGGAGCAGGTTGAAGTCAGCGTTTTCCACCGACCTGTGCGAGCGGGGAATTTACACGCTTCATTAAAACCCCTGAACTCTGTCGATCTGCTTTTACTGAGGCAGATTCACAATACAACACACCGGTGAGTGTGAGACCCGACAAAGACGACAGTCAGAAACCCTGAGGATGTCAGTTACCATCATAACTGATAAGAATAAGGAAAATCCAGCTTTTAATGTTGTTTATGTGTCTATGTGGTGTTTTTAATATGCTTTAAGTCAAACCATGTGTAAGTTCATAAGTCGACAGCATTGCTGAGTATTTCCTCCTTAAAACTGCAGTGAACCAAAGACAGTCTCAAAAACACGCTTTGAAATCGCTGGTGTTTCTGACGTCACAAACTACCTTGTAACCAATCAGATCAACGTGTGATCGTCAACCAGTGGATCTCTGAGCTGAGTGAGTGAGTGGAGGCGGGGCTCATTTGCATATTCATAGAACCGCGCATACTAAATGAGGCAAGGGTGTCGAGTTACATTCAAGATATTTTATTTTGGAGGAATAAACGCTTAAATATGTCATTTTGGTGATCAAAGATGAGTTTTAAGGGATTCAATGACTTTAAATAACTAGCAAAGTTGTTGTACTGTAATTTCTGGCAAATATGCAATTCTGTACCTGGAGAACGAGGTCTGGGAGGTGATTGGGTAATGCACTAACCACTTATAAAACTGCAGCAGTTTTAAAGGCACGTTCCTGTAGGTGTCCACCACGTCCACAAACACCATGTCTCCGTGTCGGAGGCTCTCGTCCCGCAGGGCTTCGTCCTCGTGTTTCAGCTGATCGGCCCGACTCCGCTGCCTTTCCGCTCGCCCACGCAAGAGCTCAGACAACACCTCCACATCTGGAAAATTGTATTATAAAAAAATAAAAGTGTATCAGTTTCTACAAAATATGAAGCCGCACAAAAAGTGTGAAGTGAAAAAAAAAAAGTTTCTATTCATCAAAGAATCCTGAAAAATAAAATGCATCACAGTTTACACAAAAATATGAAACTGTTTTCAACACTGATAATAATCATAAATGTTTCTTGAGCATCAAATCATCATATTAGAATGATTTCTGAAAGATCATGTGACAATGAAGACTGGAGTAATGATGTTGAAAATTCAGCTTTGATCACAGGAATAAATTACATTTTACTATATATTCACACAGAAAACAGTTATTTTAAATTGTAATAATATTTCAAAATTTTTACTGTATTTTTTTATCAAATAAATGCAGAATTGATAAGCAGAAGAGACTTCTTTAAATAATCTTACCGAAGCTGCCAAAGTTCTCCTACGTCCCAGTCCATTCAGTTACTGATCATGAAAGCACAAAGCTGAATGACACAGAACACAAACACTACATAATTCTCTTCAACGTACCGTACACTGAAAACATGAATCCTCCAGCGAGACCCGGGAAGCCCAAAGCGCTTCTGTGAGGCAACGTGCCATCTTCAACCTGAGGAAAATACACACAATAACCTTTTACTGATGAGAAGGAAAACTCTGGGATTGAAAGATGGACTCGTGCCACATCTACAAAACCTTCTTGATCTGAGCCAATAAAAACCCTCCAGAACAAAACAACTTTGCATTAAGTTATTACACTGCAAAAAATGCTTTTCTTACCTAGTATTTTTGTCTTGTTTCCAGTCCAAATATCTAAAAATCCTTAAATCAAGATGCATTTACTTAAGTAGGAAAATGCCATAAGATATTATGTCTTATTTTCTGGGGAAATAAATAAAAAACTAGGTGAGTTTTTGCTTAAAACAATATGGTAAGAAAAAGAATCTTGTTTCTGTTTGAATTTAGATAACTTTTCTGACCCCATTGGCAGATAATTTTGCTTGTTTTAAGCAAAAACTCACTAAATTTGGATGAAATCCCCCGCAAAACAAGACATAAAATCTTATGGTATTTTCCTCATCTAGTAAATGCATCTTGATTTAAGAATGTTTAGATATTTGGACTGGAAACAAGACAAAAATACTAAGTAAGAGAAGCATTCTTGCAGCGTGCACTTTCTACTATATTACATTCAAATGAAAGGAAGTTGTTGCTCTCACAGATCCAAACTTGAGAACGCCTCCGCCGTTATTCAGACGCACCGCTGAAGTGTTGACAGACATCAGACCGGATGAATCCTGAGCTTCCCATAGGAGCGTTCCCTCGAAACCCTGCAGATGAAGACCAGAGACACTGAGATGTGAAGAGAGTGCATTCTGGACTCCACTGATGCCTCAAAGAAATCTAATAAGTGTTATAAGAGGTCCTATAAAGCCCTTTTCACAAGATGTAAAATAAGTCTCTGATGTCCCCAGAGTGTATATGAAGTTTCAGCTCAAAATACCCCACAGATATTTTTATATAACATGTTAAAGTTGTCACTTTTTGAGGGTGAGCAAAAACGCACCGTTTTTGTCTTTCCCTTTAAATGCAAATGAGCTGCTGCTCCCGGCACAGGGGGGCGGAGCTACAACAGTTTGTGTCCTGAAAAATTCAAAAACGTTTTTGTTTATGTTTAAATTTATGTTGCTGATTGTAACTATCTTCTAATCATTGATTAGCATATTCTGTCATAATAATCTATAAATCACGTTCCCGGGGGCGGGGTTTATGTAAATTCTAGGGTTGGTGATGTCACTAAACCAGGAGGAATGTGGTGTAGTCTCTACCAGCCGTTTGTTGTAGTCCTTAAAAAGCCATTTCTTTAAAAGCAAATATCTCCCTTTGCTTTAAACTTTGAGCGTTGTAACTTTGCAAATGTTGTTTATGCTCAAACAGCAACATTACACACTAACTACAGTTAGAAAAGTCAAATCATAATCAACCACCCCTTTAATCAATATGTTTGCTTCGAAATATCAAATGAGTTGAATGATTTCTCAGAGTCATTCTCAAAATCTTGCTTATGAGATTTTACTTTTTACCAGTGTTTTACAGTTACCAGTGTGATCATAATGGCAAACGTAAAAATAATTGACGGCAGAGAGACAAAGTGACACATTGGCTTAGTCACTATCCAAATTATCCAGAGAGCTCCCTCACTTTTATGAAAGGCTGTTGGACGAACAAAAGAGGAGTGAATATAACTTATAAAAAAGGGTATAACTGCTGTGATCTTCGTAACTGTAACAGAGCGACCTCTTGAAGCTGAACTTCTGCCTGATGAAACTGCAAACTATCTTCAGTAAAATTTCTCCTCACTTTATTATAATTCTGACTCTTGTCTTAAATTGCCTGCACTTCTAACTCCTGGTCTTTATGAATCATATCTTGTCCTTGGGTCTTTAACTGACGCATTCACAGAAAACACGTTCTCTGGCACGAGTTACATTATCAGCGCCATATACATATACATATACATTACATATTTCAAGCACTACTTCAAGGAGCACAATCACAGATCTCACTTATCAAACAATATCTTCATTATCTTTCAAATTCTAAAAAAGATATATAGATAAATAAACTAATTTTAAAAAACAAAAAGTGAAGCACATGCAAAGTATGCAATTTTCTATTCAATTTCTATTCAGAAATGCTTGATTCTGATTGGTCAGACGCTACATTTCGAGGTCACAGAATCACTGTACAATGATGCTCATGCAGATATTTGAGACACTTCTTTAATGTAATCGCCGTGTAATGTCCATTCGGTCCATTGATGCAAGCTATTCTTTTGATGGATGTACATTATCCATAACTTAGACATTACTGTAGGAGTTTTCTAGAGATGCTGGTGTGAGTGATGACTGAACGCGTCACCTTGGGTAGAATGAACTGCTCCACGGGCTTGTAAAACATCCCACCCACACGTGATCCTGGACTCAGAGTGCTGAAGCGAGCGCTCACCACCGCCTCCTGCACACACACACACACACACACACACACACACACGAAGAAAAAACAGAGCATATTTGCACAGCTGAAAGGGCAACACTCTCTGAATAAACTGACACACACGAGTCAATATGTGATGTCTGCTCCTCATCTTCATCGGCCTCCAGACGACACGTCTTACACCTCTTCATCTTCCTGGTGCGACTGTCATTTCCATCACATCACACATCATGTGTTTAGTGTGAAATTCCATGGCGGTGATGACTTTAAGATTATAATGGCAGGCTTTTTGTCTTGAAAAATGATTTTTAATGAAACTTGGCCGTTACTCTTTCATGTATCTTAGCATGTAGTGTGCGTGCCTATGTATGCACGCATTTGTGTGTGTGTGTGTATGTGTGTGTGTGTGTGTATAAAAAAAAGTGTCCTAACGAAAACTGTGCAACAATTTCATTTTCATTTTTTTCATCAATTTCAAAATTCTTTTTTTTTCAAAATAAAAATCAGAAAATTTATTCTCTTTTTTTTTTTTTGTCTTTTTAAATTCTATTTACAAACTTACCAAACACCGTAATGGTCAATAACTGTAATTTGTTGAAAGCCTTTTTTTTTCTGAAAAAGATGACACCTTGCACATGAAGATAGCACATTATTTTAGAATTTTACAGTAAAAAAAAATCTAAATATGTGAAAAACACCTATTTTGGCTTCAGGTTCTAAAGGGTTAAGGCTATTTTATATATCATTATGCACATAAATAATACTCTTAAACTTTTGCATAATTTAACTGATATAAAAAAGTTTTTAGATAAACAAACAAACAAATATATACGTCATATATTTTTCTTTTATTTTTTATTTAAGATGATCATGTTATATTTTAAAATATAAATATACTTTTGATCGAGGTTCATATTTTACATTTTTCATATGTTCATATTTTGTCATTGCCATCACGTCACATATGAATTTAGATATTATGTAGCGATGACGACATTTTAGGACTTAATTTTCTTGTTAAGGCTATTTTATATATCCTTAAATGCATGCAAGTAAATAATATTCAAACACTTTTGCATAATTGATTATGACAACCGATTCGAAAAAAAAACCTCACAGATTTTTAACACACACACACACACACACACACACACACACACACACACACACACACACACACACACACACACACACACACACGGAAATCTTAAAATGTTAGTTTCACTCTTTATTTTTTAATCAAGATTATGATGTGTTAAAATATAATTATATTTTCATGATAGGTTTTCATATTTTAAGAGTGAACATCTGGGTCGTGGATGAGAGTAAAAAAACAACATCAATAAAATAAGCATTTTACAAGCAGAAATTGCCTAAATGACATAAGAAAAAATAAAATAAAGTTTTACTGTGACCTTCAAAAAACAAAAAAAAAGTGAAGATTGAAATCTCTTAGTTTTAATTAAAATAAACCCCATATATAAAAGTATATAAAAGTGTCAATAGTTGAAAAACCCACAACTCTGTTTGAATTGAATTTCTCAGCACTCAAACCCAAACCATTATTATATGACTAGTATAATTATATCAAATAAAACAGTCAATATTGAGGGACTGTAATATAATCCATTAGTGCAGCGGTTGTATTTATAATTTCTAAATGTCATAGTTTGATCCAATAACCGCAGTGAGGAGCCGTGCTTTATAAGGTTTATTACTAATACCACAGTTAAACCGTAAGAACTATGGTAAAACTGCCTAAGGCCAAGAACAAACCAATGACTTTAAAGGCTGGAAATGTATAAATAATTCAAAACAAGCTGTAATAATGTTTAATTGGGACAACATTCCAACACCCCAGATTTAACAAAGCGAGGCTGAAACACTCTTTTGTTCACCAGGCTATCTTAGCGCTGAACAAAAACACTTAATCAGAAATCAGGAGTATTGTGAAGGTGTTGTAGATGCATAAGTGTTGTACTGAATGTATAATGTGTGAGGTTTAAGTGTATGTCGATGTAGAATGTATGTTGGATGTTGTAAACATAGACACTCTTATGCAAGAAAAATTTCAGACTTGTCTGACAATAAAGAATAAAAGTAAGCAAGTAAGTACATTATTGCACATACTGGTAAAACCCACTCCTAATACGACTGTTGTTGAATTCTGTCCTCTCATTTCTCATCTGTTCCAGACTCCAGTGTTCTCACATCAGCAGCTCTCGTATGTTAGTCTGTTGACTTCGACAAAGCGTGGAAATGTGTTAAATTGTTGGATTAAGCGGCGTGTGATTTCATCACGCAGATCCGTCGACCTCTGGCTCGTCCAACACAAGATCAGAGAGACTTCACAATCAAAGCGTCCACTTCCAGCCGCGCTGATAGAGAAGACTTTATTGAGTTTGCTCTCCGCACATTTATCTCTCCGGCTTGTCGGAATGAACGATACGTCTTTTGACTTCTGCCGCACGGCACATCTCCAGCACATTTATCAAATAAATGAGTAATGTCTGGCGGGGAATGATGAAAACTCACCTTAAAAAGCCAAGCAGGATATTTTAGGTTCCTCCAGTGGCAAGAACTAATTGAGTGACTTTCCGAGTGCAATCCGAGTTTAATGGAAGATGACTGTTCTATGCATATTTTACAGCAACTGGTGGGTCGACACACAAAAATGGGTCACAGGGTCTATTCTGATTTGTACAATGATATTGGGTAGGGTTGAGAAGCAGTGCTACGTACGTCTGCATTAATACGGAAACATTTGAAAACAGCATTTTCCTTTAAAAACGCTCTCCGTTCTGGATGAGAAACTTTTGGAAAACGCCTGAAAACGCTAAATTCACCTTCACTGCGCATGTGTTAACCTCACACAGGGTTCCCACACCTTAAGGAGCTTTCAAGGACTTTCCAGGTCCAATATCCTCAAATTCAAGGACTTAATGTGGGAACACATTTGCTGTGTCCAACAACAAACGTTCAGGTTCCATCGTAGTAGTTTATTGCGCGCGTGAACGTCATGGCAACACACAACACAAGTACCTCAAGCGGGAAGCACTTCACGTAACGCGTAAATGCGAGTAACTAACGTAAATCAAGCAAGCTAGTGCGCATAGGCCACGAAGCGATGGCGAAATAACACATTAGTGGACCAGAGGAAATAATATGGATTTTTTTCCAGAAAACTTCTTGCACAAAATAAATTTTTATTTTCAAAAACATTTTAGGGACTTAAATTTTTTTTTCAGATTCACAAACTTTGGATTTCAAGGACCCGTGTGAACCCTGAACACAAAAGCTCACTGAGATGATACAGACGGTAATCTCAGTGAGAAATAAATAATAAAGTTATCGCGCAATTCTTCTGACAGGATCATTTTATTTATCAGAATATCTCCTCATTCACTGATGAACCAGGTCGCTCTCACTCATCATTATATGTTTGGTCTAAAACACTAAAACAGCTCATGTTTTGCGACAGCAAATGCGAGTTAATTTTCTGTCATCTTTGCAGGACTGTGATATGAAGAGTGTGTGAAGTAACATATTTTAGCAACTGAATATTTTAGAACTCCGGTCAATTTTAACATTGAGCTCATTTTTTTTTTGTAAATTTGGAGTGCTGTCAATACAGAGAACAACGACAAAAATCGGTGTTGCCTACACCGAGTTATTCTATTTTTAAAATTTGCACCCTGTTGACTTCAATGGGGCAAGTAGTCGATTGCCGAGTTCACGCGCATTGGTTTAGTTACCAATGATCACGCGCGTGAACTCGGCAATCGATTACTTTGGACTTAAACCGAAAACAGGATGTAAACACAGGTATTTGCGCTGGCTTAAATAACATCATTTTTATACATATCTTTCACATCTAGTGCAGTCAGATTCACTCGTGTTCACTCAAAAGGAATCACTCACATTTTCTGTGCACTTGTAATGACACATCAAGGATGTTAAGAGGCTAAAAGCAGGTTTAGTACTTGCCCTATTGAAGTCAACAGGGTGCAAATTTTAAAAATAGAATAACTCGGTGTAGGCAACACCGATTTTTGTCGTTGTTCTCTGTATTGACAGCACTCCAAATGTACAAAAAAATGAGCTCAATGTTAAAATTGACCGGAGTTCTCCTTTAAGACCAAATAACGAAAATGTAAGAAAGAAATTGAAGGGAACACAATTATATTATAATGCAATCATATTTTGTGCAGGTAATTAGCTTACTTCGCTGTATGTAAGCCTGACAATATGACTGATAAATACCTGTAAGTATAGTGGTATTCCGCCATGTTTCTCTCTGACACGCCCACAACTCGTAAAGATCAGGGCTTCAAGAAAATCCCGAACTTCCCACTCTTATTGACATTGTGGCGTTCATGTGCGTTCAACTGGTAAATACGATCTTTACGAGATGACTTGAACGCACCATTATATTCAGGTGACCCTGACGCCTGTGCTCGTACCTCTTGGTCCACCTGGAGCAGCCGAACGGTGACGTTCCCGGTGAACTCGTGTCTCGGGCCGTTGGGAAAGACGCCGAGCTGAGTGATGACCACAGGGTGAAGGACCTTGAAGTCCAGGCTGAGCGCAGAGACGTCACACGGCACCAGCGCTGAGCCCTCAGGAACACTCAAGATGGACATCTCCTCATCCGACACTGAAAACACAGATCAGGGATCAGCTGAAGCATTCAAGGGTTAAACACCAGGGAATACCAAATCCTTAGAAAAATTAAATGATTGATAATAATAAAAATAATATTAATAGTAAAGATGGTTTTATTTTATAATTAATGGATATATTTTTAGTACAATACTTCTATTATTGTTATTTTTATTAAATAATGATTTTAATTAAAATACAATTTAATAATAATAATAATAATAATAATAATAACTTATTCAATTACATTTTAATCTAACTAATTTCTCTAATAGTAATAATTATACTTTTATTCATTTATATTTTTATTTAAATGTTACTATTATTAATATTGATGTTTTTGTTATTAATATGAATAATAATACATTTTATTAATTTAGCTGTTAATAATAATCATTGTTATTATTAATTATAATAAAAATGCATTTAAATTTAAATATAAAATAATATTAGTAATAATAATAATAATTTATATATTATAAAGTTTAATATTCAATTATATTTTAATTTAAATAATTTCTCTATTAATAGCAATATTATAATTACCATTATTATTTTTGTTGGTAGTAACAACAACTAAAATAAGAATAAAATATATAATTATTTAAATTAAAATGTAATTATAATATTTATTATATTTATTATTTTTAATTATTATTGCTTTTATTGTTATTATTATTATGGTTCATATTATTATTAGTTCATTTTTAATGTGTGAGTTGCAGTGAAAAGAATCATCAGGCATTCATCACACATGTTCCTCCTCAATAAGCGTATAAAAGCATCCCAGAATGCACCTGATGAATGCACAGAGTGAACAGACCTTGACAAATCATCCGTTTACCTTTTATGCTCACAACAACATAATTCTCATACTTTCATTTATCTTTTAATAGTTTTGATTAAAATGCAAAAACACATTCATTTGATCACGTGACAACACAATCATTAAACAAATAAGCAGAAGAGGGGTTAAAGATAAAGCCTTATGTGGAGGTGTTTTCACGCGCCGCTGCAGAATAATCCACACATCAGCACTTTAAGAGACTCGCTGCTCGGCTTAATTAGAAAGCGGCCATTTATTACCCAGGAGATCAATTGGAGGAACACAGTCGTTTATCGAGAAACGAGCCGCTCATTCCAGCTCTCCGAGCTCCAGACTCGCCGCTTCCTCGTCCTTGAGACAAAAGCCAATTAAAGACGGCGCAGACGAGAGGCAGAAGCACAGATGTGTTGAAGAGCTTTTCTCACACATTAGCATAACACATCACCAATCACCGCTCTGAAACTCTCAAACTGTCACGCTCCTCAAAACACAGTCAAAATTGAGTAAAAATCACACCTGTGAGTCGATCTCCTGCATGATCACATCAACATTTTTACATTTATACATGCTGTAATGTTTGAGCTACAGGAATGTCGTTCCATAAGTTGCTACTTTTAAAATTCTCTTTCATGTTCCACAGAAAAATAACAAGTTTGACTTTTCGGAATTTCCACTTTCAAATTCGAAAAACTGAACATTCCGAAAATTCTAACTCGGCATTTTTCAGGGTTTGTGCGGATTTTATGAAGGGTGATTTAAGACTTATTTAAGACCAAGTAACAAAAATTTATTTGAAAGTAACATCAATATGTAAGAAGAAACACTTAAAAGTTTCAGAGTCAGTAACAAATATCTGTTACTTTTAATGTGATGGTGGCGTACATCTCTCTCAGAGATGGTACAAGACGGGCATTTGTGGTTAAAAAGTATATATAGTCTGTACGCGGAAATCTCAAGGGAAAAACTTCTCCATTTTAAGCATATCGTTGTCGTGTAAACGCATCCTAAAACTGCCAGTAGGTGGCGGCAGATCATTGTCTTAACGAGTGATTAATTGAGTCATTGAATCATTCATAGACCGTTTCGTTCAAAAATGTGGATTGATTCATTATCAGGCAATAATCATGCAACGACATACTTGGCCAAACCTGCACATCGATCAGCGATGAGTGTGTGTTTTCTTCAGCGCAGATCAAGTTGAGTGTCTGGTGTTTTTGACGAACAATATGTAGATGTGTTGTGAGTGAAAGTGGATTGTTTCTGAATGGCAGTTTGCTATTTTGTGTTAATGTAGTACATTACGCTGTGTTTTACACTTACAGTTTTATGCACTTTTGTTACCTAATTTTCCTTGCATGCACATTAAAGGATTAGTTCACTTTCAAATAAATGTTTGCTGATAATTTACTCACCCCGATGTCATCCAAGATATCCATGTCTTTCTTTCTTCAGTCGAAAAGAAATGAAGGTTTTTAAGGAAAACATTCCAGGATTTTTATCCACAGAATGGACTTCAATGGCAACCAACTATACCAATGTTCAAAGAAGGTTCAAATGTGCGTCTCAATGCAGCTTCAAAGTCTCACCACGATCCCAGTCGAGAAATAAGGGTCTTATCTAGCGAAACGATCGGTCATTTTCAAAAAAATATAAAATATATATATATATATGTACAGTATATACTTTTTAATCACAAATGCTCGTCGTGTACCATCTCTGAGATGCGCCACGTATTACGTCATCACGTTAGAAAGGTCACGCGTCACGTCATCTATCCAAGTTATTTGTCTGTGTACTCCGGTTCAGAAAGGTAGAGAAGGGCGAAAAATTTCATCTCATTTTCTCCAACTTCAAAATCGTCCGACATCTTTGTTTTAATTTATTATTTTTTTTATTTTTTTTCGTGACCTTTCCAATGTGATGACGTAATACGTGGCGCATCTCAGAGATGGTACAAGACGGGCATTTGTGGTTAAAAAGTATATAGATATTTTTTATTTTTTAGAAAATGACCGATCGTTTCACTAGTGAATAAATTATCAGCAAAAATTGTTTTGAAAGTGAACTAATCCTTTAAAACGACTAAAATATGGAAATAATTTGTACTGTTCCTTCTGATCAAACTGCAAAAAAGTGATGTTTTTCCTCATTATTTCTTTGTTTTTCCAGTACACACATCTAAAGATTCCTAAATCAAGATGCATTTACTTCAGATGTAAAATGACTAAATATGAAGTCTTGTTTCCTGTGAAATTGATCAAAATGAAATTAGCCGAAGCGTTTATGTTTAAAACAAGAACAAATATCTGACGTTGGACTCAGAAAAATCTGCTTAATTTAAAGGTTTTGATGGATATTTGTTCTTATTTCAAGCATAAACACTTTTTCAAGACTTCATTTTACATTTGTACCTCCAGTAAATGCATCTTAATTTAAACTCGTTTAGATATTTACTGGAAAACAGGACAAAAATACTGAGGAAGATGTTCATTTTTTGAAACGCATGCAACATTTAACGCCATGACTTTCTGCTCTGATTTAAGACCAATTAAAGGTCTTAATTTGTGAAAGTTAAATTGTGACTTAATTTCAGTTTTCCTCTAACTGACCATGAAGATGAGGCTAAATCATCAAAATGCAGAACGTTATTACAGGATGTTCCAATGAAATCAGCTGGAAGCCAAAACATGCTGACTATTTAGAAGAGAACCCAAGTGCACACTATGATTTCAGGCCACATCCTGCGAGGCGTGCAGATGTGTGTGTGTGTGTGTGTGTGTGTGTGTGTGTGTGTGTGTGTGTGTGTGTGTGTGTGTGAGAGAGAGAGCAGGGGGTCTATGAAATGAACAGTATCAAAGGGAGGAAACGAGGCAGAAAAGCAGAATGGTAAAAAGTGACATTATCTAAGCCTCACGAAACTGAGTCTGCTCTGAATCAGGAACATATTTACATGTTACGAATAGGAGTGTGTGGTTTATCAGATGAACTGACCGGTCTCCGTGAGGTTCAGAAGCGTGCAGGAATACGGGTCTTCACGATCCTCTGGAGCGACAGCACAGCCGTGTTCACCCACGATGAACTTCACCATCACCCTTTCAAATATAATAATAAACATCAGTACATGATTCTACTGTAAAATCACTCATTTGTGACACCGACTAGCAAGTGCAACACTACTAAGGGTGTAATGTCGAGTGGAATTTAACACCTTTGAATACAGAATTCATCAGACGTGTGTGTTTATGGGCTATTTTACAGAGGCTTTGATTGTGTCGCATCCACAGACTGTTAAAAGGTCGCATCCAATCAGAATGAAGAGTCTGAACGAGGTTTTATAATGTAAATCTGTTTATCCACTGATCTGTGGTGTAAAGTATTACTGTACTTGAATATCTTTTTAGCAATACAACTTTTATTCTTGACTTGACTACATTTTTTGAGTAAGTATATGTGACTCTGGATCACGTCACCAGTCTCGAGTCGCACGGGTATATCTGTGGCGATAACCAACAATACATTGTACGGGTCAAAATTATCGATTTTTCTTTTATGCCAAAAATCATTAGGATATTAAGTAAAGATCATGTTCCATGAAGATATTTTGTAAATTTCCTACTGTAAATATATAAAACATGTATTTTTGTGAGTGAATGCTGCACAATCGCCAACATAAATGAACAACTTTAAAGGAGATTTTCTCAATGTTTAGATTTTTCTGCACCCTCAGATTCCAGATTTTCAATAGTTGTATCTCGGCCAAATATTGTCATATCCTAACAAACATACATCAATGGAAAGCATATTTATTCAATTTCTTATTTCATCTCAATTTCAAAAAAGTTACCCATGTGACTGGTTTTGCAGTCCAGGGTCACACATGTACTCTTTATTCCAATACTTTTCTAATGAGTAATCACTCATTTCATTTCGCATGGCACCAAACTTTTTCTTCATCAGTTTATTTCTGCTATAAACATGTGATCTGGCCATCTACAGGGCATCTGTATATCACATGAGATATACTGTATATCGCAGTCTACAGGGCATTGTCCGTTTCCTCACCCAGAATTGTCAACAAAGCCACAGAAGTGAACGCGAGTGCATTAGCAGGTCGTTGTGAATCGCAGGTGTTTCATATATCCAGCACGTCCAGTGCAATTAGGCTTTGATTATTTAATTTGACTTATTTATCCATTATATCCAAGAGACCTTTAGAAGGATTTTGCTTTACTTGTGCTCTTTCTGAGCGCTTGTGCTCAACTAAGTCTTGAGTGTTTGTAGGCATTTAAGAGGCTGTTGTGTCGACCTTGATTTATTGCAATATTGAGATTTTATTTTAATTTTAGAAAATAAATGTGTCTCTCAGGTGTTGAGGCGTAAAATACTTCAGTACTGATAAAATCAGAGACTCCAAGGCCCGGTTTCACAGACAGAGTTAAGATTAAACCAGGATTAGGCTTTAGTTTAATTAGGACATTTAAGTAGCTTTTATAAACGCGTCTTAGAAAACAACATCACTGGTGTGCATCTTGAGACAAAACAACGGCACTGATATATTTTAAGATACACTTTCAGTTAAAACAGATCAAACATACATTTTAGACTGAGATTAGACTCAAGCCTCGTCTGTGAAAGCGAGGATAAGACTTTTACTCAAGTCATATTGGGATTGATGACTTTCACATTTTCACTGTAAGGTATCTGTACTTTCACTCAAGTATGGTTTTCAGGGACTCTTTACACCAGTCTGAACACTGAACATTTATTTGTTATTCATTATCTGATCTTTTGCATCGATTTTCAAATAAAAAGAGAAAATATTCAAGTCAGATTTATTTTCAATTGTGATTTGTAAAATATTTCATTCACTGACTGGATTATCCAATAGGCATACTCACATGGTTATAAAACAATTACAAATTAAGTAATGAAAACATAAATAGAATTACATATTCACATATTTAAAAACATAATTACCAAATATTAAACATGAACTAATTTAATATTTTTTATCATGATAATCGTAGGACTATAAAATTACAAATTAGTGACAACATTTTATATTACATAAAGTACTGTGCAAAAGTCTAAAACACGTTAGTATTTTCAATAGTTTCAATACTTTCTTTAGTTCAAATGGTTTTAAGTCAGTTATTTGAATCTTTTGCTGCAGGAAATATCAGTTTACATTTCCAAACATTCATTTTTCCATTAATTGCAATAATCCAGTGAGATGTGTGTATGCACAAGGAGTCTGACAACAGCCGGTGTGATCTAAACTCATCATCATCATCAAATCCGTCTGGGATTACATGAAGAAACTGAAAAAAAAACCTGAGACAGACTCAATCCAGAAGAACTGAGGCAACACTCGCAGAAACCTAATGAGCTTTTGTTGGAATGATATTTAAATGTGGAATATTTCAAGGATTTTTATAAGGTTCGATAAAGTTGCAGGCCAATTAGTCCATTTTTCAGTCAATATCAAAGTCTGATCTTCTACAGTAAATCAATGTGTGAACAGAGTTGTAATGAGGCGTGTGTGTGTGTGTGTGTGTGTGTGTTAGGGCTGTGACACGATTAATCGTGACTAATCGCATCCAAAATAAAAGTTAGTGTTTACATAATATATGTGTGTGCACTGTGTATAATTATTTTGCATATATAAATACACACATGCATGTATATATTTAAGAAAAAATTGTTATTTATATAAAAAATATTTATATTTATTTATAATACAGTATATATAAGCAACTATTTCTTAAATATATGCATGTGTGTATATTTATAAATACAAAATAATTATGCACAGTACACACACATATATTATGTAAACACTTACTTTTATTTTGGATGCGATTAATCGTTTCACAGCCCTAGTGTGTGTGTGTGTGTGTGTGTGTGTGTGTGTGTGTGTGTGTGTGTGTGTGTGTGTGTGTGTGTGTGTGTTAGGGCTGTGAAACGATTAATCGTGACTAATCGCATCCAAAATAAAAGTTAGTGTTTACATGATATATGTGTGTGTGCTGTGCATAATTATTTTGCATATATAAATACACACATGCATATATATATTTAAGAAAAATTTGTTATTTACATATAAAATATTTATATTTATTTATAATACAGTATATATAAGC
This sequence comes from Scardinius erythrophthalmus, assembly GCF_964197995.2. Taxonomy (NCBI): domain Eukaryota; kingdom Metazoa; phylum Chordata; class Actinopteri; order Cypriniformes; family Leuciscidae; genus Scardinius; species Scardinius erythrophthalmus. The sequence continues at coordinate 35,226,442 of NC_138241.1, forward strand.
AACTATTTCTTAAATATATGCATGTGTAATTGCATTTATATGCATTTATAAATACAAAATAATTATGCACAGTGCACACACATTTATTATGTAAACACTAACTTTTATTTTGGATGCGATTAATCATTTCACCGCCCTAGTGTGTGTGTGTGTGTGTGTGTGTGTGTGGGACCGACCGTGTCCTGAAGTGCGGGTGATGTTTGATGTACCCCAGCCATGTGTCTCTGATGGCCTGCCGGAGCTCATAATGATGCCGAGCCGACAGAACGCCCACCAACACCTCATGCACAGCCTTCTGGTTGTCTAAAAATACAATATTTAACAGAAACACAATAATCAGCTGATATTCTCCACCACTGCATATGTCTGAAACATGTAAAAAGCCTTTCTGGCAGGCTGAAACTCAGAACAGATGAAAGCCTCTGGCAGCGGCGGCCCTTTGGATCCCCTAATGGTTTGTCACTTGTGTCCTGTTTCACCGTGTGTGACAGACATCAGAGTGAGTGTGTAATGTGCATCTGAGCCTTTGTTGCCAGGTAAATCTCTCAGAGATTCAGTGATACTTTCTACACACATTCTTCTATTTGTAAACTCCTTTCCAATCACTAACGCAGACCGGTCAGTGATGATGTGCATTCACTTCACATCTCATAATCCCAACCCCGCAGAAATGAACATTAGTGATATTATAAGTCAGTTGTTCTACATGCTTATGGAACGATAATGTGCAATGGTTATACACTGATTATTCATGTTTTAAATGCAGTCAACATTAACGTTATATATGCATTGGATGATCTATACATTATATTATGCATTAAGCAGGAATCGCTTCGTATGAATTGAGCACTATCTCAGCATCATAAGAATTGAGCATTAATGCTATACAAGCAAAAAAGTATTAATGTTTTTTATGCATTGATCATTCATGTTCTACATGCATTTAGCATTAAGGTTACCTATGCATTAAATATAATATTTATACATTATAGTAAATAGACAGATTTTAATATCTATAGACCATTAATGCTCAATGCATACGTATATAGTATTAGTAAAAGTAGTAATTGCTCTAAATAAAATGTGCATTAGTTTTTATTTTTACTCATCATCTAATTGAGCATTAATGTCCTATAAGCAGAGTGTGAATTTTTTATGCACCGATCATTCATGTTCTAATCTACATTCATAGAACGTGCATTAAAGTTCCATGTGCATTGAACATTAATATTTCATAAATTAATTAGATAGATAGATAGATAGGCAATTTATACCATTAACGTTCAATGTATGGAACTTTAATTTCTATATATATATCCGGATAAGCGGAAGAAGATGGTATGGTATGGAATATATATATGCAACGAGCAATAGTTTACATATGCAGTCAGAATCAGAGTTTATATGCATTATTTTTTCTAATAGAATTGAGAATATGCACTTTTTATTTTATCTTTACACGTTCAGTTAAGTGTTAGTTTTCTAAATAACCTGAGCACCAAGTTTCTATATGCATTAATATATCTATATGCATCAGCTTCATAAGAACTGATTAATAAAGACTTGCATGCATGCATTAATTGTTCTATAAGCGTTTATATATTACCCCACCGTATGCGTCCAGGATGTGTCGAATGCAGAGGTCACACACACACACACACTTACTCTTCAACACAAACTGTCATGCCTACAAATAACAGTGGGAACAGAGCAAGAAAAGTCGAGAAGTTTCAGCCCAGCTGACGGTACCTGCGGAACTGAAGCCCAGCAGCAGCGCGGTTCTGTCGGTCCAGCCGAGCCAGTGGAGCAGAACCGCGAGGACACACGCAAACAGCGCCGCCGCGGAGCTTCTCATGGACGGACCGACGCGTCGCCGCTCAGACCCGTTACCGAACACACCGGGGGCTCGACCCGCATCGCGGAGTTCTGCTGAGTCCCGGACGCGCCCGCGTCATGTCTAACTGCGCGCTGATGACGACATGGGTAGGACAACCAATAGGAGTGCAGAGGTTGACGCGCTGAGCCTTCTGGGAAAAGTAGTTTTATTAAAATAAACGCTGTAATTCATGTTTTTATTTTTTTTTAAATCATTATTATTATTAAATTTAATTTAATATTCAACAATTTAATTGATCTGCCTGCACTGACACCGTTTAATAAGAACTGAACTGAGCTGGACGATGACATCACTGTTTTCTCCAGAGCGTTTTCTTTATGTATTATAAATGAACTAAATTAATAACTTTTTTATAACAAAAATGCTTACTTAACCTGGTGTGTGACGCGATTTTCTTCTGGAAACAAGAAATTATTAAAAACATTATTTTCCCGTTATCTCTGTAAAGCTGCTTTAAACACTCTGTTCTGTAAAAGCGCTATAGAAATAAAGCTGACTTGACTTGATTTATTTTATTGCAAGAAAAGAAACACTGCATTGAAATACAATAGCATAAGAGTAAGTACTGAGTACACCTCAGTAAGAAAGATATGATAATTCTTAAACGTGTTATTCTTATTGTTATCAATGAGATTTTACAATAAGAGAAATCTCTGCAGGAAAGACGTCAAATCTGGCAAAATCGTGAGAAACTTATTTTTGTGAATAAAAAAATGTACAATGATGAAAGCTGTGATTCAAGTTTCCTGAACTTGCAATGACTATTACGTCAAGTTAGTGATTGCTTTTTTTTTTCTTTTTTTCTGTTGATTTTGTAAATGATAATTGTAAAAAAAAAATGAAAAAAATTATGAGATAAAAAGTCAAAATTATAACATACTAAGTCATAATTATAATATAAAAAGTCGAAATTATGTCAAAGCCATACTTATAATATTAAAAGTGGGAATTATGTCATTGCTGAGTTACAAGCCCATGGGCAGATAGATGTAATATATTAAAAATAACTAATGCTCTCGAAATATTCATGTTTTAGTCTCATTTCTGAACCACGAGCAGATTATTAAAAAAGTTTACACAGTTACGCTTTGTATTTATAAGAATAAAAAGTCTGAAATATATAATGTAAATACCAAGATTCTCATGAATTTCTTTCCTATAATGATTTGTCCATATTGCGCACATAAACAATGCAATGCTCTGTCACACCACTGGGCGTCTCCCTCGACCACTATATCACAATATCACCTTAAAGGGACAGGTCACCCAAAAATGAAAGAAATCAGTCATTATTTATTCGCCCTCAAGTTGTCCAATCCTGTAGTTTCTTACATCTGCTGAACACAAGATAAGATATTTTAAAAGAATACTGGTAACCAGACAGTGGCCAGTGACTTCCATAGTAGACATAAATTGGACCCAGGAATGGACTTTTGTCCACTGTAGAGGACATTATATTTTAGTGAGTTTCTCTGACATCATACATGTCACATGACACGCCCTGGGTGTCCTGTAAAGAGCAGATTCAGGACTTTCAGAGACACCAGAGGTTTGGAGGTTTCACCATCAAAACAACTTCTCCTTGGGCTTTAAATATGCCTGACAGTAATTTAGTGATCAAATGTAGGAAATATGATAATATATTGTAATTAGAATTTAAATCGCACTACTTTTCACATTGTATTTCATAAACCAACATCTCAGGAAAACGTTATGGGGTTTCAAATCAAAAAATTACTTTTTGTTCCTGAACAGGGCGTTGATTTCATCAGGACTTAA
>NC_138241.1:35235117-35238365 GCF_964197995.2 Scardinius erythrophthalmus
GTTGTTGTTATTTATTTGTTTGTAATATTTATTATCATTATGATAACAAGTATTTTAAACATTATAAATAAATAATAACAACAACAATCAAGAAGAATCACCATTATAGTTATTTTATTATTATTATTATTAAATCCATTATAATAAAAAATATTATCATCTATTCTATTGTCTATTATAATAATAAATATGATACATGTTAATTAGTATTTAGTATTAAAAAATAATAAAACTATTTAAAAACTAAATAATTACAAGTATTATTATTAAATCCATCATGATAATAAATATTATAAACAAATAAATAATAACAACAACCATCAAGAAGAATCACCAACATCATAGTTATGTCATTATTATTAATGTTATTAAATACATAATAATAATAATACACATTATACATATTAATATTTAAACAATTTCTATATTATTAATAATATTTGTTGTTGCTGTTGTTGTTGTTATTATGTTTCTCCCCACATCATATTACAACGCTTTACATCATCCAAGGACACTGTAGTTCAGCGACACACATGAATATGAATATGAATATGAATGTATTCAGCATGTTGACCTGTCTAATAAACCACATGAAGCCTCGATCAGCATTACAGAAGAATGAACAGCCGACGGACAGAACCCTGACTGAGAAAACAGTGTTTCTGCTGGACAGACAAGAAGTTTGCAAGAGGACGATTTTAGTCTGCAAATGTCACGCTGAATAAACATGCCAAAACATGACATTTATCACAGTCCATAATGTTCACCGCAGCTTCTAGATCCTCTGTAGAATAAAACAAACCGGCTCTGTCTGATCTCAGAAACACTGTTTGACAGCATTCTGAAATGTCCATGCTTCCTATTGATATTAAAACATAATTTAGAAATTTGGAATTTATCTGATTTGCTGGTAATACCACTAGTTGAACGCTAGGTGGCGCTATGGGATACTTTTTCATACAACTAATTAAACAGAAAACTTGTTGTTGAACAATACTAAATTGTTTCATGCTTTCAGATGTATCTTGTGTAACATGATCATTACTCACTGACTTGCAAGTTTTATTTACTTTCCTACAAAGGAAAATCGCTGTTGCTTTCGGTGTGAGAAACCGCTGCAAACGATTCAGTGCGTGAGTGAACTGTCCGAATGAATCAGACTGAATCATGAATCATTTCAGACCAGCCGTTTGACCGTTAAAAAAGAACCGATTAAAACGAGCGATTCATGCGCGATTCTAACCAGCAGAAAACACACACTACATGAATGCTAAAACATGAAGGTAAATGATTTTAGGTCATTATACAGTCATTTATCAGTAATACAAAACTGTATCAGTTCATTTTACTGGTATTTCACTATAGTAAAGTAGTCTAGCCCTGGTTTATGGTTCTTTTGGCTCTTTGAAGGGCAGTTCATTTGAAACCTTGTAGAAACACTGAACTTAGCTGAGTGAACTGAAACTTTAACATGGTCAACAAACCTGGAGTTGAAATGGTATATTAAAATAAAATGGTATTTTAATAATAACTAATTTTGTCAAGTCAAGTCAAGTCAAATAACTGAATCGATGCAAATGTAATGAAATATAAGACACCAGCTCAAGTCAGTTCACTGTTGATTCAGTTCAGTTCAATAACTGAAAAAGTTGAATCAATTATGAAACTAGTTCTACAGATTACAATAGTGTCGTTATTCACTGAGTCAGTCCAATATTGATTCAGTTCAGATAAAAAACTGTAAAGTTCATTAATTTTTAAAGTCGATTCAGCTATATTGCAAAAGACAATAGTGTCATCGTGCAGCTCAAGTTTTCCTCTCATCCGATAACAGAGTTTTAGTAATTTTGAGTTTTAGTGACAGAAATGTGTTGTTTATCAGCAGAGCCTGATTGATGTGATGAAGATGATGATGATGATGAGGAGGATGAGAGACGCAGCTGTCGAAGGGGAAGCGGTGTGTTTCAGAGGTGTGTGTGATGCTCACAGCCAGATGGTGCAACAAACACACATCACACTCAACAAACAAACTACGTTTCCCTTCGTCTCGCTCCTGGAGTGCAGTGGAAAACTAATATCAAAGCACCAACAAGTCCAAATATCACAGTACTATTATATAAGGCAGGCTTTCCTAAACTCAGGACGTTTGCCAGTTGATGAAAATACTTAATTAATTAAATCATAAAAATGAAAAATGAAAATAAATCCTTTACACATATCTTTTTTAATGTTTTTAAAAGTCTCTTCTGCTCGCTAACGCTGCGTTTATTTGATCAAAAATACAGTAAAAGAGAGTAAAGTCATTTATAATGTTTCAAAAGATTCAATTTCAAATAAATTCTGTACTTTTTAACTTTCTATTCATCAAAGGATCTTGAAAAATAAAATGTATCACCATTTCCACAAAAAATAATTAAACTGTATAATATTTATTATTATAATAGACTTAATAATAATGAGGATGATGATTTATAATGTTTATAATATTGTCATAAAGCTTCAATAATAATAATAAAAATGTAATATATATTATAATGGATTTAATTATTATTATTATTATTGGTGAGAATAATAATAATGCAAAAAATATGTATAACATTTATTATAATAATGGATTTAATATAAATAATAATAATTATTATAATTGTTATTATTTAAAAGTGATTTAACTGTTTTCAACATTGATAATAATCATAAATGTTTCTTGAGCATCAAATCATCATATTAGAGTGATTTCTGAAGGATCATGTGACACTGAAGACTGGAGTAATGATGCTGAAAATTCAGCTTTGATCACAGGAATAAATTACACTTTACTGTATATTCACATAGAAAACATTTATTTTGAATTGTAATAATATTTCACAATTTTTCCGTATTTTTGATCAAATAAATGCAGTCTTGGTGAGCAGAAGAGACTCTTTCAACACATTAAAAACATTTTTGTTCCAAACGTTAGACTGGTAGTTTCAGGGTTTAGAAGTGTCGTTGTGAAGTTTGATGGAAAAGCAGTGTGTGTGTGTGTGTGTGTGTGTGTGTGTGTGTGTGTGTGTGTGTGTGTGAGCTGCGGCCGCTCGAGGTTTTTACTGTAATTACAGCACGAGCCGCTGATGAAGAGACACAGTAATTAACACAGAACACATTCCTCTGTGATTGAGGAATTCATTAAAGAGACGAACCGGCCGCCACTCGCTCTCGTCCGTCTGCATTTATTCCATCAACGCTCCGTAAAAACACTCAAACTGTCA
>NC_138241.1:35241065-35483565 GCF_964197995.2 Scardinius erythrophthalmus
TTATACCGTCAGCAAAACTGTATATACATAAACAAAAGTATGTAAACTTATCCCCAATCTTTAAGATGTTTATAGTGGAATTTGTTTGTTTTATGTCTTCTCTGAAACTATAAAATAAAAAATAAAAAGTCATTAACATGTTTAAAATATTATGATGTAATTTTCGGATCCCCTGTTCCCAGTTAATGCCACACTTTGTTATGCACTGTATGCTATGTTGGTTCTATCTTCATTAAATCTGCACTGTTAGTATGAGTGTTTTAGAGAGATGATGAAGAGAGTCTCTGATGCTTTCAAACATTGATCTGACACGTCAACGTCTGATTCAACCAATCACAAGAGTTTGGGGGCGGGACTATCTGTTGAAAACAATCACTGTTTCTGGCCACTTAACAGGCAACATGGAACATTAAGTGCACTCAAAAAATACTTCGCTAGTATTTGAGGTGCATATAAAATGTCCATGATGAACATTTGTCAGTCATACAGAAATGAAACCTGAATGCGTTTAAAACACACAATAACCAAGTTTATATATGTATATCAATCGATCTTTGTTTCAATCTCACATTGAACTAATTTCACAATTTGAACTAATTGAATATTGCTTGATCCACAGCACGCCATATTTTAACTATGTTCACTGTTTAACTGAATAAATGTAATTATTTTATGCGGATTCTAAGCAGAAGATTATTAGTTTGTTTATGCTGAAACTGTGTAATTTCCGAATCATGGAAATTTTATATGCAATTCAAATGCATACATTTTTAGTTTAGGCCTAAATATTTTTTGAGAGTATTTACTTTTTTTTCCCTTTAATTTGATGTATTTGATTTTGAAACAGGGTATTTCCAAAAAAATTATTCATCATTCATATTATTCATCAATAAATGATTGGATGGTGAAAAATAAGATGTTGCAATAACGTCAATTAAAAATAAAGTTGTGCTTTTTTTCACTGATCAATCGTTCACAGTTTGTTTGTGTTTATTGCATACCAGCTTCAAGACATAAATTGATTAATATTCAGCTAATAAAAATCCCAAAGCGTTCTGTACAACATGACAACTCCATAAAAGATTCTTTAGTTGTGTTTTCTCCCAGTTTTCCAGGGTCCATCTTACAAAGCAAGTCTTTCAATCATTCGCAAAGCAATAAAAGCATGAGGTCAGTTTAGTGTAAGATAAAGACCTTTATCCTGTCCATGCAGGCCTCCATCTTCAGCTGCTCCACGGCTTTCCGGGCCTGAGAGATGCTGGCGGTGCTGTTATTGGCCATGCCGTCCTTCATGATTGAGTCCTGCACACAGATCACATGACAGTCACAAACTCCAGCGATGGACCAGCACATTATCAACAGAATGGGAATACGGGATCTTGCATGAATGATATAGAAGGACCGTCTTCCCTATTGTGACGTATATACACGAGTGAAACGGCATTAACAAAGCCATTATGTTGAAGAGCTAGTTCACCCAAAAATGAAAATTATCCCATAATTAACTCATCCTCAAGCCATCCTAGGTGTATATGACCTTCTTCTTTCAGAGACACAATCAGAGTTATATTAAAAATATCCTGGCTCTTCCCAGCTTTATAATGGGAGAGAATGGTACCATAGATTTTGAAGGCCATAAAAGCACATCACGACGTGACCCCATGCACGACGAGCGACCTCTGACCCCACGCATGACGAGCGACCTCTGACCCCACGCATGACATGACGAGCGACCTCTGACCCCACGCTCGTCCACGCATGACGAGCGACCTCTGACCCCACACATGACGAGTCATGACGAGAGACCTCTGACCCCACGCATGACGAGCGACCTCTGACCCCACGCATGACGAGAGACCTCTGACCCCACGCATGACGAGCGACCTCTGACCCCACGCATGACGAGCGACCTCTGACCCCACACATGACGAGTGACCTCTGACCCCACACACGACGAGTGACCTCTGACCCCACGCATGACAAGAGACCTCTGACCCCACGCACGACGAGTGACCTCTGACCCCACGCACGACGAGTGACCTCTGACCCCACGCATAACGAGTGACCTCTGACCCCACGCATGACGAGTGACCTCTGACCCCACGCATGACGAGTGACCTCTGACCCCACGCATGAGAGACCTCTGACCCCACACATGACGAGTGACCTCTGACCCCACGCATGACGAGAGACCTCTGACCCCACGCATGACGAGTGACCTCTCACCCCATGCATGACGAGACCTCTGACCCCACGCATGACGAGAGACCTCTGACCCCACGCATGACGAGCGACCTCTGACCCCACGCATGACGAGAGACCTCTGACCCCACGCATGACGAGTGACCTCTCACCCCATGCATGACGAGACCTCTGACCCCACGCATGACGAGCGACCTCTGACCCCACGCATGACGAGCGACCTCTGACCCCACGCATGACGAGAGACCTCTGACCCCACGCATGACGAGTGACCTCTGACCCCACGCATGACGAGAGACCTCTGACCCCACGCATGACGAGTGACCTCTCACCCCATGCATGACGAGACCTCTGACCCCACGCATGACGAGCGACCTCTGACCCCACGCATGACGAGCGACCTCTGACCCCACGCATGACGAGAGACCTCTGACCCCACGCATGACGAGTGACCTCTGACCCCACGCATGACGAGCGACCTCTGACCCCACGCATGACGAGCGACCTCTGACCCCACGCATGACGAGAGACCTCTGACCCCACGCATGACGAGTGACCTCTGACCCCACGCATGACGAGTGACCTCTGACCCCACGCATGACGAGTGACCTCTGACCCCACGCATGACGAGAGACCTCTGACCCCACGCATGACGAGTGACCTCTGACCCCACGCATGACGAGCGACCTCTGACCCCACGCATGACGAGAGACCTCTGACCCCACGCATGACGAGTGACCTCTGACCCCACGCATGACGAGTGACCTCTGACCCCACGCATGACGAGTGACCTCTGACCCCACGCATGACGAGAGACCTCTGACCCCACGCATGACGAGTGACCTCTGACCCCACACATGACGAGTGTAAGATTAGGTGAGAGCTGACGCCTCTCACGGTTCAACAAACTCAAGCTCCTCCCACATTTCTCTTTCAAACGTGTGAGCGGTGTTTAGTTTTGCTCTGTCCTCTGCGCTTCCATGTTCGTCAATACGTCATGCGTCGGGTCAGAGGTCACTCTTCCGGACGTAACTGGAAGCCAGTGATAATAGTTTATAAAGTTATAAATATGAATATTTTCGCTTCAGAAGGCCTTTATTAACCCCTGGAGTCGTATGGATCACGGTCATGATGGATGATGCGCTTTTATGGCCTTCAAAATCTATGGTACCATTCACTCCCATTATAAAGCTGGAAAGATCCAGGATATTTTTGAATATAACTCTGATTGTGTTCGTCTGAAAGAAGAAAGTCTTATACACCTAGGATGGCTTGAGGGTGAGTAAATTATGGGATAATTTTCATTTTGGGTGAACTATCCCTTTAAGACTATGTCTTAAGTACTAGTATGAGCATCTAGCGTTAGTCAAGCGGCACGTTCGTTGACTACGTTTTTTTTATGTGACTTAAAACAGTTATGGACAGTCTTAAAGAAAAAATGTGATGAATAACTTGTAGAACTAGTCTTAGCAGTTTATGCAAATGTAGGGCGGGGCTTGATTTTGTCCGTGGGGGAATTGATTGGATGATTGTGGTTTGCTATTGGTGGATCTCATGTGAGTGACAGGTTGCCCCGCCCACATCATCAGAGAAGAGAAGTTATAAGAGGGAGGGGAAGTTAAGATGAAAGATTATGAGGCACAAACTGATGTGCATGAATAAACAATTTAGAATAAAAACCATAAAAAAATATTTTTGTGACTTTAATTTAAATGTAAACTACTTTACTGTAAGAGTCTCAATGTGACTGTATTTATGAATGACTGAATCTGAGCTGTGTTAATATATGAGGAACAGCACTTGTTCTCTGATCGTTGATTTATTATTCTTTTAATTCCATTCAAGCTTGAATGGAATGGAATTTCTTTTTTTCTTTTTTTAAATATCATGGTTTCCACAAAAATATGAAGCAGCACAACTGTTTTCAACATTAATAATAATCATAAATGTTTCTTGATCATCAAATCATCATATTAGAGTGATTTCTGAAGGATCATGTGACACTGAAGACTGGAGTAATGATCACAGGAATAAATTACACTTTACTGTATATTCACATAGAAAACAGCTGATTTAAACCGTAATAATATTTCAATGTGACTATTTTTACTGTATTTTTGATCAAATAAAAAAGCTCACTGACAGAAATAGAATAGACAGTAGAATAATCCCCGTCATTTTACACTTCCCTGATATTTCCAGGATTCCCATTCTGTGAAATGTTTTTTTTTTTGGGGGGGTTAAACAATCACATTTCCCATATAACAGCTCCAATTACACCTGTCAAAACAGGTCAGAGGAGCAGCTAAGAATCATAGAGGTTCATTTTGAAGTTACATGTATTATTTTCACAAATAAATCAGTAGACAGCAGTAAAGTGAATCTCAGCAGAACATGAGCTTCATAACAGCCCTTTTAACCCTCAGAGCATCATGTACATCTCCATACATTCATAATGATACAGTGCTGAATAAAGGCCAAACACAACCATTGCACTGGAACATGTGGGTTAATCTCAATACAGTAAATCATAATAAACCATTAAAGCTATTTAGCTTTCATATTTAATGCTTGTTATTTGTAGGCGACATGTGACAAAATCTAGAATCAGCAAAAACACACGCGGGTCGTGATGTTCCTCCATCCATCCATTCAAAGGCCATTCCATGGATTATCACAGAGCTCGTGAAGCTCATCACTGAACATCTGAATCTTCATCATAATCATTTCGATTATAAAGGCGGAATTCCAGCCGATGGAATCAAACGCCCAAGAGACTCGCGCGCGTCCATCTTTCGCTCTCACGCGCTTCTGGTCATTCCAGCATCATTCCCACATAAAAAAAGAAAAACATGTATCCATCCATACATACATCATCCCTCATCCCAAATCTACAACACGAGCGCGTTCATGTCGCTCGTACTATTGACCATGAGATAATTAAGCGAAACCGTTGCCCATAAACCCGCGGTCACGTCTGGAACGTTGGAATTGTTACAAATGTTGCACTCAAACGTTCCAAAAATTACGCAATTGAACATTCGAATCTACGTAACGAGCACAAATACCTGGCGAGGAACAGGAACGCGTGTTAACACCCACCTGAAGTGTGTCAGTGGTCAGACTTCAGTATGTGGCTCGACTCCACCCGAACGCGACGAGGAAAAACCCGCAACACACACCTCACACACACACGGTCACCGTCCGCTCGCGTGCATCCGCCGAACGCCGTCAAACGTCGAGTATTTCCCCGGTTTCTGCTCTGCTGGGTTGATTCGGTGTCGGTTCATGGGATGTGAGGAGGGGAACCTCGATGTGACGCACAAACGCGGCGCGCGCGAGGATGCAGGTGTCACTGCGCCTTTAAGAAATCAGACGGTTCGCTTCGCGCGCGTCCCCCGGTATCGGTGGACTGGACTGTTGTGTGTGTTATCAGATCAGATGTTTAGTATAGCTGGAGGATCACTAGGGCTCATTATTCTGCAGGGTGCATCCGAGGCACGTGAGGTTTCCCTGCTTAATGTGACATCACCGGGTCTCCCAGTCACCGGGATGACGTAACCGCCTTCAGAACACTCGCACTGTGACGTAACACAGATGTTAGGTGCGTGAAGATCTCTCGCAATTAGTCCCCTAATGTGTCTCACTTTCAAGATGATGTTAAGGTCTATATTAAACCCTTGTCTACCCCCTCCTGTAACAAAAAGACTGATAAAACATTTTTAATGTATGCTCGCTTTTTAATGTTTTTGTATAATCTTTATTTTATATGATTTTGTTTTGTGGCGAGGATTGTTATATTTATGCAATCGGTTTAATTAATATTTCCACATTTATTTATGTTGAATTTTTATATATTTTCTACTTTATTATTATTTTTCTCAATTCATGTTATATAATATTTGGCCGTCCCTGAACCTCAGGCTCTTTTATATTCTGTAAGTAAATGTTTAAATAAACTCTTGCAATTATTTTTTTAAAAACCAATAAAATAGACACACATGTAGTTGAGAACTCGCTAACTTTTATGAATAGAGTATAATAGAATAGAACTAGCATATAATGGAAGAGAATAGAACTGGTAAATGTAGAACAGAATAATTTAGAACACAACACCACAGAATAAAACTGAGCAATATAGAATATTAGGATCTGGTTCCATGTAGAATCTTTAAAATCCATGGAAACTTTCGATTACGCAAAAGGTTCTTTAGATCATTAAAATGTTCTAGGAATGGATCTCGTAAGAACTGTTGACTGGACGGTTCTTTGGGGAACCAGAAATGGTTCTACGGCATTGTTGCAAAACCTTTATTTTTAACATTGAACATGAGAAACAAGTGCAACAAACGGAATCAAAATTTCTTGAATATTTATATATATATATATATATATATATATATATATATATATATTATATAGTTGACATTTTATTACATATTTCATAAATACAAAAAATTAGAAATGTCCCAGCCAGGCCTTGGTGAACATATCAATCTTAATTTACATAAACCACTGTTAATTCAACATTCGACTGAAAACAATAAGCCTTTTCGTGATAGTTTTGTCAGACAGATTCACACATCTTGCTTCACAAACTCAGTGAACAACTCACACAATGACAGCAACATCAATCTCTTTCTGAGGGAACTGCAAACATGACAACACTGTGCACAATAATTAAGAGATATATGTATGTAATGCAAGCATGGAAAACAGATTTTATACATAAACGTAAGAAAACAAAACCATAAAACGAGCACATAACTCCGGGTGCTCAGTAAACACCGGATGATTCTCTCTAAATACCTTTCACTGAAGTGCTGGTGCTCTGGACTCACACTGAGAGAGAACGACTTCAGCGATACATGTGTCTGATACTTCTGAAAATAATGCAAAACAAAAAGGTGAAAGCATTCCCTTTCTGGTAAACACTCAAATGTAAGACAAGCTAATTAAATTAGTTGCAATGTAAGAGAAAATGCTTAAGAAAAAAAAGAAAAGAAACACAGAGAACGCTCTGATCATGTTCAGATACGCTCGTTTACTTCAACTCAGTTATTTCTCCTCCACATTTAAGGCTGACTGACACTTAAGACTTCGAGAGCATCGGTTTCCTCATGAAATTGTTTAGTGATATTGCTTTGCCTTTGTACAGTAATCAGGTTGTTTTTATTGCAACCAAAAAAAAAAAAAATCACCCATGAATTAGTGATTTGGTCCTAAAGGTATAGATCTGACTAAACTTTACATTGCATCTCCAATGATAGATAATGCTTGATCACAACATGCAATCATTTATAACACAACTGAACAGTATAGAACAGATTCAGAACGAAAGCATGTTTCTAATGAATTAATATGAATTTGATGCGCTTATTAACTGGCAACTGGGCCGTTTGGTTTGAGTTTGATAACAGAATAAATATTGTTATTTGAGGACGTCATGAGTGACGAACGACCATTCACTTGCACATCGTCACAGGATCGTCTGAAGTGCGTATTGGAATAAAGAGCGAGAAACATGTTTAGATGTGGCTTTCATCCTTGTTTGAGAATAAATATTTCAATGAAAAGTTTAACAAGGCATTGCGTGCACACATTCATTCTGCCACTGCATGCCGAAGTCTGGGAGAGAAATACCCCGCATGGATTACCGATGCAGACGCTAGTGTTTCGATGATCTCAGTCTGGTCTGGCTTCAAAAGCAGGATCTCTATTCTCAGGATAGCAGAGACGAGGGACATAATAATGAAGGAGGCCTTCAAACGTCGAGTCTTAGGAGGACCAGACTCTAGCAGCTTTCAAAAATCACGAACAAATACTACGACATGAATCATCAGTCAAACCAAACACAAAACAAACGAGGATAACGAAGAGAAGTGATCCGGTGGGAAAGGCCTGCGCTCGCTCCGCCTCACGACCCCCGACGCATGTATGGAAACACACTTTACACGCGCTTTATGATACAGTTGCTTATAGCACAGCATAAAGTGCCGTGCGTTTCCATGGCGGATCAGGGGGCGGATCCTGTGATGGTCATGGGCGGGGATTGTGCCTCTGGCTCCTCCTCTTTCGGGGTCAGCGGGGTCACTGGTTCTGCGGCACACGGGGATCAGCCTGCAGCGTAACTGCTGAGGAAAGAGTAAAACATGGGCAGCTTCATGCGCTGCTGGTCTCGTCGGCACCATGCGATCACCGTGCCCTCGCTGTTGGCCGTGTAAAGATGGTGTCCGTCACACGAGAACGTGAGACTGCGAGAGAAACATCATCAGGCACATGATCATCAGGAGCAAATTATGCACTTGCAATATCAGTCAAAAGTGTTTTGTTTTTGAAAGAAAACCAAGGCTGCATTTATTTGATCAGAAATACAGTAAAAATTGTGAAATATTTTTACCGTTTAAAATAGCGCTTTTCTATGTGAATATATAGTAAAGTGTAATGTCACATGATCCTTCAGAAATCATTCTAATATGAGGATTTGATGCTCAAGAAACATTTATGATTATTATCAATGTTGACAAAAAAAAAAAAAAAAGGTGATGCACTACCATTCAAAAGTTTGGGGTAAATAAGATTTAAATATAACAATAATAATCATGTTTTTTTTTTTTTTTTCAGCAAGGACTTATTAAATGGATCAAAAGTGACAGTAAAGAGATTTATAATGTTACAAAAGATTATATTTAAAATAAATGCTGTTCTTTTGGAATTTCGGTTCATTAAAGGATCCTAAAAAAATGTATCATGTTTCCAAAAAATGTTTAAGAACCATAATTAACAATTGAGCATCAATAATAATAGTTAATAATTAATAATTGCAAATCATAATATTAGAGTGATTTCTGAAGGATCATGTGACACTGAAGACTGGAGTAATGATGCTGAAAATTCAGCTTTGATCACAGGAGTAAATTACACTTTACTATATATTCACATAGAAAACACTTATTTTAAATTGTAATAATATTTCCCAATTTTTATTGTATTTTTGATCAAATAAATACAGCCTTGGTAAGCAGAAGAGATTTCTTTCATAAAATTAAAAAAAATATATATATTCTTAATTACTCTTTCCTGAATTCACCTCTGGTAGTGTATAGATGCACGTAACTTTTCTAATCATGATATAAGAACAAATCTGTGTGACGTCATATGATGTGCAAGTGTGTACCTTATGATAGGCCTGTTGGATTTCAGGAAGGTGATCTCTCTGACTGGCTTCAGGTCCCATGTGCTCCACAACCTGAGCGAGAACAAGGACGGAGTTATGATGACAGAGAAGAGGAAAGAAAAGCATTGATAAGAGTCTTAAAACACAATGCTAATAAATAATTAATAATAATAATATTGGTAACACTTTACAATACGGTTCGTTAGTTAACATTAGGTAACTACATTAGTTAGCATGAACTAATAGTGAACTGCACCTATACAGCATTTATTAATCTCTGTTAATGTTAATTTCAACATTTACTAATACTTTATTAAATCATGTTAACATTAGCTAATGCACTGTAAACTAACATGAGCAATCAATGAACAGCTGTACTTTTATTAACTAACATTAACAAAGGTTAATAGATTACTGTAACAAATGTATTGCTCATTGCTCAGTTAACATTAACTAATGAACCTTACTGTAAAATGTTATCATAATATTCAATAATATTGCACACAGGAAGTCCAAGTGATGTCACACAGGAAGTGTGAACTTTTGCATGCATGTGTGCAATTGTTCTGCTTCATCAAATGCAACCTTGTTTCCAAAGTTGCTTTAATTTACAGCATTTGGTCCCAAACCAGCTAAAAGTGTGTAGTTTGTGGGGTTTCGGGTGAGTCTTGTACCTGACCACACCGTTCTCCAGCCCGCCAGCGATCACGTTCACCGACACTCCCTCCGGCTGATTGGAGAACGCCACCGAACAGATGATCTCTCGACAGTGAACATGACCGATCAGATCTCCATTAATCGTCCACAGCCTCAGATCACTTCCTCCACCCACTGCACACACACAGAGAGGACGTCATTATACACACCGTACGATCAAACTCACCGTATAAGTGCGAAAATATAACACACCGGTGTTCTGCCAGATGAGAAGTTTATCTTTATATCTCTTTTAATTCCTTTTATAACTATGGGCGTTTTCACACCTGAGAGTCGCACCAAGGCCCGAACCAAAGTTCATGTTATGATACATTACATAAATTCGGTAAGTTTTGGTTTGGTTTCACATTGCAATTATGCGAGCGCACTAAAGAGCTTTACATGACGTACTTGCGTCGTGTCGTCATCATCTATGTGGGCTGCTTCTCGACATTGGTTTGTAAACGGACGTGAGTCTGACGGCGGGTAACTTTGACAAGACTGAATGAACAGACGCATATCGTTGCCACTATACTGTTATTATCACGCCATTACTCCCTGCAGCTCCAGCTATACTCCAGGCTAGTTCACATTCGCCAAATGAACGTCCTCGATGTGCGAACATTTTACGCAGGACAAATATATATATGTGTGTGTGTGTGTGTGTGTAAATATTCTTCTTCAGTTGTTTAGGCTACGCGGTAACCATCGGAACTTCCTGTAAATGTTCTGAAAGTCCGAACCATACAGAAAATGCGTTCACACTAGAAACGAACCAAACCTTTGTTCAGTTTGATCCGGACTGAGACTACCTCTTTTCGTCGGACCAAATTTCGTCTGTTTGATCCGGGCCGTGGTCTGAAGGAGGTTTCACACCTGTAATTTTCATTCGGACCAAACGGAAAAGTCCGAAAATCCGGACCAAACAAGATAGGTGTGAAAGGGTCCTAAATCATTTTTATATCGCTTTTAATTCCTTTTATAACGGTTTTAATTTTTGACCCAAACATGGGTTGAAAAAACCCAGCATTTTTTAGAGTTTCCTCATGAAACAAGGAATGACTGCAGAACTAGTCTAATGACAAAATCAGACTTGACCCTTGACCTCCAGCTGTTTCAAGCCCAGATTACTAGTTTCCATTTCTGTGATGATCTGGAGTTTCACGTAGTCATATTTCAAAATGAATATAAATGTGATAAAATGGATATAATGAATTAATATAAAATATGATATACTGTTTTTTTGCCCGTTTATTTATGCATCATCTCTTTTAATTCCTTTTATAACTGTTTTAATTTTCCTAGCTTTTATGTTGTGATTATTTCAATTCCTTTTTATGTAAAGCACTTTGAATTACCATAGTGTATGAAATGTGCTATATAAATAAACTTGCCTTGCCTACAATTTTTTTTTTTATGCTAATATATTTGTCTTAACTCCAGCAGCGTAACGGGTGTGTATTGTCACCTGAGTCACAGACTGTGGCGATGTCTCCTGTCGTCTCGCTGGCGGACACTGCGTTCACTGGACTCTTGTGACCCGTGAGACTCTGAACGTAACACAGCCTAACACAAGAAACCACAAACAAACACTCATTAGAGTCGCATTACTGTAATACAACACAGAAAATTGAATGCATTCTTTTTGAATGCATTCAATACTTGAATGTGGGTAAGTTTAATAAAAAAGCAACATTTTGAGCAAAAAGCAGGGTTTTTTTGTCAAAGACTTCGGATCAGATCCAGAACGATGATTAAAACACAGATGAAGTGGATCGAGTCCATCAACACCTCAAAGCTTCACAGTCCTGTTACTCGTCCTGGGTCGACATTTCATTCATAACATTAGGCAGTTTTGATTTAAATGCTGTTTAATTTTGATGATCATGTTATTTTACATGTAGCAATGCTTCTATTGCTTGTTTCTGCTTCTTCTTCTCCTGTGTTTTGATTAGGAGATTCTGAACTCTTTCAGTAGATGTGTAATAGCGCCCCCACTGTATACCAGTGAAAACATGGAAAGCCAGAAATTTCCGTCAATGGCAGGGAAAGAGTTAAGTAGAAAGACCGAAAATAGTATTTTCTTGTCAAACGTAATCCAATAATCATCTAAAAATACTTTTTATATTTTTATTTTACAGTGTACTTATGTTTGAGTATGTTTGCTCCTGAAATTTAATTTCATACTGTTGATTTTGATGTGTAAAAGTCTGAAGTTTTTGACTAATTTAAGTCTTTAATATCTTTTCTGCATCTACATTTGTTTAATATATCGTAATATGCATCCTAATAGAGTTGTCTACTAAACCTGGCATTGTATATTATGAATATCGTTGTCTCTCATTACAAATATCAATGACTAAACTGCTTTTGCTGCCCGTTGTTTTGAGTAAAAGTGTCTGCTAAATGCATGAATGTAATATACAAGGTTCATCCACATGGCTCTTCCAGGTTTATCATGACCCTGACACAAACCTGTTGAGGTCCCAGAGGATGCAGGTGCCGTCCCGACTCACGCTGATGAGGATGCTGTAGGGTTTGCAGACGAACAGGCCCGTGACCTCGTCCGTGTGACCGTACAGGTGAACCTGAGACTCCACCTCCATCTCTGTGGGCTGAAGAACACACGGAGAACGACTGTAACTGCAGATATCTCTCAGGGGTTTGGCTAATGGCCTCATTAGAGCACTGATAATGGCCTGAATGAGCTGAAAGAGCGCTTTAACAGATGATTCTGATCTGGTTTTATGGTTCAGGGTAAACAAACCACCACATGGCTGTATGTAAGGGTACAATCAATAAAAGCACTAAAACTGGTCAAAATGCAGGCAAGTAATTGGCTGATAATGCATATTAGTTGGGCTTATTAATCATTTAATACTTGTGCATTTTCAGATTATGGCTGTTGGTTGATAAACTGCCTTTTTTACATTTGGTCTCTGTTTTATTTGAATAAAAAGATCTGCTCATAAATATATACACACTAAATCACCTAAAAAATTTGTTAAAATAATTTCTATGGACCTTGACGATATCTGGTCTTGGAAAAGAGCAGCGTGAGCATTCTTCAGAGTATCTGCTTTTGCTGATCAAAAGAGTTTTTTTTTTTATTTCTCCTTTTTATCATCTACATCATCTTTATTTTACTATAAATGTTTTTAATTCTTTATTAAGCTTTACATAAACAGGGAACCATTAACAGCAATACGATTGAAACAAGACTTCACATTGCCTTCATTCCTGAATGTTATAAGTACACGTCATACATGTTGTACTGAATACGTAAATAAAGACATGTAAAACGTATGAATGCATAAACGTGAGGAAAGAGAAAAATAAATTAAATTAAATGACTAAATAAAATTAACTTGATAAGAATGCATTCAAATGATATCAATTGAAATTATAATCTTCGAAAAATCTTTCATTTTTTTTTTACAGTGTACTTATGTTTGAGGTCTAAGTTCTTTAAATTAAATAATCTATCATCATCATCTTTACTTTATTTTTTTATTCTTTTTTTAAGCTTTACATAAACAGGGAACCATTAACAGCAATACGATATCTTGAAACAAGACTTCACATTGCCTTCATTCCTGAATGTTATAAGAGAATGAGAAAAATAAATCAAATTAAATAAAATGAACTTGAAAAGAATGCATTCAAATGATATCAGCTGAAATACCTCTCCAAATGTCAGAAAGATTGGTTGAAACGAATAAGAGAAACAGGTTATCAATGAAAGCGCCGTCTGACGCCCAGACTTCAGCCCACCTGTGGGCCGCAGGAAATGTGTTTCTAGGGCAACCGGGAGATGACTAACAAGGCCACTACAAACACTGTGTGTGTGTGTGTGTGTGTAGGTGCTCTACAGGGAGTGATAATGGACGTGGGCGGCTGCGTGGGTGGGGGCATGTTGCCATGGTTACGCACCATGGTGGTGGTGAAGCGGTTGCTGTAGGCGGTAATGACTCCACACTTGCTGCCCGTAAACAGCTGACAACTGTCCGGCACCCAGGCACAACTCGACACCTGAGGAGAGACCAGAGAGACCCAGATCAGAGCGGACACGAGGAAACACACTCATGAAGAAGGGGACATTTTGATGACGTGATTACGTAAAGGGTGAATCTCACAAAACCCGTTAAGAACGAGCCTGGTGTCTCATATTTCACCCAAATCAGAAATTCTTTGGTTCTCTTCGCGTGTCGATCACTTGGCAAATTATTGCTTACGTTAATTGGTATACAAAAATACTATTTTCAATTTTTATATGAATTGTATATATAAACCAAAAGTTGTAATAAAAAATTGCACTACTGATCAAAGCCTTGGGGGGTCAGCAATGTAATTAATACATTGGTGCTCTTTGCGTGTCGATCAAAAATGACAGTTTTTCAATGACATGAATGTACTTTCGTTCACGAGTGAGAAGGTGGCTGGCCGCACATTGAATTTAGTACGACTAAGATGACGTGATTACGTAAAGGGTGAATCTAAAAAAAAAAACAGTAAGAACAAGCCTGGCACATATTTCACCCCAAAAAATAAAAAAATCCAAATAAAAACTACACTACAGTTCAAAGCCTTGGGGGGTGGGGTGGGGGGCAGGTTCTCTTCGCGTGTCGATCACTTGGCTAATTATTGCTTACATTAACTGGTATGCAAAAATGCACAAAAATTCTACTTTCAATTTTTATATGAAATGAAATGTATATATACACCAAAAATTGTAATAAATAATCGCACTAATGTTCAAAGCCTTGGGGGACGGGGGACAGGGGACGGTCAGCAATGTAATTAATACTTTGGTGCTCTTTGCGTGTCGATCAAAAATTACAAAAATTAATGTTTCGTCTTCTGATCTTTTGATTTAGGGGTCAAATATGACCTGTACATGTTTTTGTGTGCTATGCTTTGTCAGGTCATCTTTATTTCTATAGCATTTCTTTAAACAACACAGTTTGTTTCAAAGCAGCTTTACAGGGTAACAGGAATATAATGCATTTCGGATGTTGATTCAATTCCATTGTAAAGATCATCAATTATTAAATTAGATCAATTCCTCTATAAAGCAGTTCTGCAAAAAATGATGTCATCGTCCAGCTCAGTTCAGTTCTCATTCAACAGAGTCAGATCAATAATATTGTTGAATATTAAGATGTTTGGTAACACTTTACAATAAGGTTCATTAGTTAACATGAGCTAAGAATGAACAATACTTCCACAGCATTTACTAATCATAGTTAATATTAATTTTCAACATTCACTAATACGTTATTAAAATCAAAGGTTGCATTTGTTAACATTAGGTAATGCACTGTGAACTAACATGAACAATCAATGAACAGATTTATTATTATTAACTAACATTAACAAGGATGAATAAATACTGTAACAAATGTATTGCTCATTGTTAGTTCATGTTGGTAAATACATTAACTAAAGTTAACTAAAGAACCTTATTGTAAAATGTTACCATAATATTAAATAATATTGCACACAGGAAGTCCAAGCGATGTCACACAGGAAGTGAACTTTTGCATGCATGTGTGCAATTGTTCTGCTTCATCAAATTCAACCTGGTTTCCAAAGTGGCTTTAATTTACAGCATTTGGTCCCAAACCAGCTAAAAGTGTGTGCTGTACATATAACAGACGAGTGTACTGCCACATCACAAACTGAATCTGACAGCTGTCCAAGCGTAGCCGGCGTATGCTAGCGGTGTTTTCGGCTCTGACCTGGTGCAGCGGTGAGCACTGGATGAAGTTGATGGGCGGCTCGCTCTGTTTGCTCTTCAGACGCAGCATGTTGTCGGTGTAACCCCAGCTCAGGATAGCAGACCACTGTATGTCTGTGCTGTGCATGCTCCTTACACCTGACACACACACAGAGAAACACTTCATTTGTACTTTGAGCTAATTTTCTATGATGGCAAATGTAATTTCTTCAGGTACAATGAGAACTGTGTTCGTTGATGTGGATAATTGGGATAAAATACAGATGCAATAAAAGTACCAGGACAAAATCATATAGTTGGGCTGATTAATCATTCAATATTTGCACAGATTATGGCTGTTATGGTTGATAAACAGCCTTTTGTTTTTCACATCTGTTATTGACATCTGCTTGAATAAAAATATATGCTAATAAATGTATAAATGTGGATGTACACAATACATTTGGAATGCATCAGAAATTCAAGGAATCAGGCAAAATCAACAAAATCATTAAAAGTTCACACTTTTTTTTATTATAATTATCTTATTGAACTATCCCTAATTTAATTGAAGTTGTAATGCATTATTTTCACGAGGATAGAGATGTTGATAAGATAACTTCGGTACTGACATACTGACCGATGTCAGACTTGCTTTATATTTCTTGTCTAGGCTTATTGCGATTGAACGGTCAAATACACACATAATCATGTCTAAATGCCTGTTGATGGTTATGTCTTAAGGCGAGACACGGCAGGCAAAAACATTGGGTTTATTTTACTGGTCAATTTTGAGATTTTTGGATATTTGTCTTCAATAACATGTCTTCTTTCAGACTGTGGTGAAAAAAAGGCAGAAATACACATTTAGGTCTTTATTTTCCTACACTTTGTCTGTTTGCGTCTGTAGATTTCTCCTAAATTCAACAAAAGTTGCCGTTCTTAATCCTCCCGCTGCTCCGCGATCTCTGTCTGCTCCCTGTCATCACACACACCGCTGGAAAGCTCTCTCTCTCCTGTACAATGCTGACGGATCCAAATATGGTAATTTCCTTTTTATCAGCAACCAATTGTGAAAGTAAAAGGGCTGAATGCGCAATCTCATTGGCTGATGATAAATCTTTAAAACCCATTTTCTCAAAATGACTTTTCTCTCATTCTCCAAGTCCGAAATCTCCACTTCAGTAGCACCGATATACACCAAACTCTCCAGTCTTGTACCTAGTTATATTATGAAGACATTTACTGAGGGATTTGTAAATATATTATTTCTAACATTTATTCCAAAAAACATGGCGAAAATAATTTTAAGGCTATTGACAGTATATTCTGATTTACAGGATAACAAAAGTAGATATCCATAAATCCCTCGGTAATTTTTTCCCATCTAATATGTGACCCGATCTGGCGAAATGAGTCGGAAGTCGCAACGTTCCATTTTAAGATATGGGCCAAATATGTGGAAAAACAATGAAAATAATAGATTTAATTTATTTTTTTTTTTTTTTGCTAAATCTCAAAGAACAGACATTCAAAAATAATCTCCTAAAGTTTCGTAGTCCAGATAATTGAGTAAAGGTATTTAAATGACTATTAAAGTTTACAAAGTTTTACTAAATTCGCTCGAAATGCTTTTCTCAAATCCTCTCATCACCTCTGAGCATTTCCCGGGAATCCCCTCAAACTGTCTCTGCTCTCCAAATATGGTGTTTCACGTTGTATAGGACCAATCAAAAAGCTTAGAAATGTACACAAACGCTGATCATTTGTCAATGGGAAGCCCCGTTTCGACTGACCGGCACGCGATTGGTCCAGCCATTCTCCTGTCAGACTCGCAGCGCTCTGTGTAAACAAGCTAGCAGATCTCCTCAGAAAGATTAAATATTATTAATTTGAGAAATATCGCTGTCAAAAGAGAGCAAAGTTGCCAAAAAGTCGCCAAAAGCGTTGAACTCACTGGAGGCTTCTAACCTAAGCTGCTGGTTATCAAGAGTGGCTAAGGCTATCAGTGATTGTTTTGGATCTGGAGACGTGTCATCCTCTGATGACAGTGACAGCGAAAGTGACAGCCCTGTGGTATTTATCGTGTATGGATGTGAGTGAGTGCAATTATTCTGTGAGTGTATTTATCTGCAAGGAGAATCCATTACAATGTGTTTGATTTATTTTAACCCAATATTTAACTGTTGGTATCTCCGTTATGAATATGTTACACTGTTATTGTCAACTAGCCTACACAAAGATATGATTGCATAGGCTAACATAATTTTTTCTCTGTTTCCTTGTCTCTCTGCCTCTCTCACTTTCTCTCTCTCTCTCTCTCTCTCTCACACACACACACACACACACACACACACACACACCCTCTCTCAAGGAAAACTGTAGCACCTCTGTTCAATCTTTCTGATTTTAGTAAATGTTTGTAAAAGTGCCTTTGAAATTATGTATTCAAATAAAAACTTTAAAATAATTTGAGCTTCAGCATGGCATAATAGCATATATTAATGTCTTTGGTCAAATTAAGCTGTACAATAAATAGTTCATCCCTTTAAATGCAATGGATTTTGAAAGATATCAACAAAAAACGGGCAAAAAACTTTAAAAGCGATTTTCTCAGGTTTTCAGTTGGAAAAAGAGGGCAGACGACCATATTTCAAATGTATATATCTTTACAACCATTCAAGGTATGACTTTGACTAGGATATCATTTGAAAGCTTATGGTCTCCTCTTTCCATTAATACCAAAATCTCAATTTTGAAATTTGGGTCACTGTGACTCATTTTGCTGGATCAGGTCACATATGTGAACACAATGAAAAAATATTTCCGAGTTCACGCGCGTGATCATAGGTAACTAAACCTATACGTGTGAACTCGGCAATCGATTACTTTGGACTTCAACCGAAAACAGGATGTAAACAGGTATTTGCGCTGGCTTAAATAACATCATTTTTATACATATCTTTCACATCTACTGCAGTCAGATTCACCCGTGTTCACTCTGAAGGAATCACTCACATTTTCTGTGCACTTGTAATGACACATCAAGGATGTTAAGAGGCTAAAAGCAGGTTTAGTACTTGCCCCATTGAAGTCAACAGGGTGCAAATTTTAAAAATAGAATAACTCGGTGTAGGCAACACCGATTTTTGTCGCTGTTCTCTGTATTGACAGCACTCCAAATGTACAAAAAAATGAGCTCAATGTTAAAATTGACCGGAGTTCTCCTTTAAGTGAACAAACAGTTTGTGACGCGCGCCAGTATTGGATCGTTGCATTAGTGTAGGTCAAAACAGCGTTTTGTGTCGGTGTCGTTAATGTTAATCAAACGACAACTGTTTGTATCTGTATCTTTATTTATTCTATTGTTGTTTGTTTCTTATTTTATTATTGACTATTTAGCCTACTTAAATTCTTAATTACTTACAAAATTAACATTAAGCAAGTTTTTGTTTAGCTGTGGTTTGCTTGTAAGATTTTGGTCATATTGCCTACCTTAAGTGATCATGTTATTAAAGCTAGATAGTACAACGTTACACTAGCCTAGCAAGTTATCTAACAATTTTGAAAAAATATATTATTATTTCAGGTTTGCTAAGACACCGCACTCAATATCCCCCTTTTCGAGTCTGAAAAAACATTGTTTTAAAAGTTATAATAATATTTTATAATTTAAAAGTTATAATGTATCAGAATTTGGCAAATTAAAAAAGATTTATGCATTTTGTTTGTTATTTTGTGTCATTTATATGGTAAATGTGGTATCCTAATAATATTAGAAATGTTTTAAATTATCACCATCATTTTATCACAAAAAAAAATCATGAAATCCTAGTGGGACCGAGTTTTGCTGCTTCATGTTTTGTGGAAACCATGATGCATTTTTTTTTTTAAAGTCCACATGAAATCAAAATTGACCATATTTACTTTGTTTGCCTAAATTGATCGTTTTGTGGTGAACAATTCATCCATGCAAGTCAATCCACACAAAAAAATGTTTTGGCTTCGTAATCTTTAATCAAAATCTGAAAATGCCCCTCCCCTCTGCTTTGGAGGACCTTCCCTGATGACGTAGGTTTGAGGACTTGGGTTGGGAAACGCTTAACCACTCCCCTCAAACCATTAGTCTGCTATGAGCTATGAGAAAAGTCGTTTGCAACTTCCGGTTCACGCGGACTTTAAGATTGAAAGTTTTTTTCAGAATTTGTTTAAAATAGAAATATTTTGCATCATTATAAATGTCTTCAATTTAATGCGTCCATGATGAATAACATACTAATTAAAAAAAAAAAAAAAAATTATATATAGAGGTGACCCCAAACTTTTGAACGTCACTGTATATAAGGTCTATAATTGTATGTCTATATGAATGATGAGGCAGTTTCTCGTGTGTGTGTGTGTGTGTGTGTGTGTGTGTGTGTCTCCTCCACCTTGCTCCTTGCTGTAGATCATCATGAGGCAGAACTTGCGGGAGAGGCCGCAGATGGCTCGTGTGGGCAGCGCCAGCAGGGACCCGAAGCGTTCGCCGTGAGGTTGGCTGAAACACACCACGGGGTCCGGAGCACTGGGGGATCCCACGTACTCGCCCCATTTCAAGCCCTTTATCCACGGCAGAGGACTCTGGAAATCACAGGAGAGGATTAAAGGCTGTAAAAGATCATTTGGGATTCATGCTGTAAAGCGGTCGACCAATCACAACAGACTCTGACCAATCAGAGCGGAGTCGACTCTCGGAAAGGAGGGGGTTAGAGAGATCGAATCTTCGAATGAACCGGTTTCTCGCTCTTTGATGAACTTTGAGGTGATGTATTTTATGAGAAAATGAACATTTTCTTGACCTTGGATGCATGTAGGACTGCCTACTAATCGTTAGTCGACTAGAAGAGGCTTGGTCGGCCAACATTTTATTAGTTATTTAGTCACAGAAAAAAAAACTCCACAGGAAGTGGCGAAATCACGCGGTCCATGAAGGACAGATGATCGTTAACGGCAGGAAATCCAAACATTCATCAACCTCAAATATGGCTTATCACTTGAAACATGTAAGTAGTAGCAACTTTACAAGTCAGTGTATACTTGCCTCACAGACATGAGAAATCTATGGAAAGCTTGAAATGTTTATTTTTAAATGGATCAATCCGAATGGAAAATAAATATTCTCAGATTATGTAATCTGTATGAAACATCCACTACTGCGGAGATGACGAGTCAGCCTTGTCGACGTAATCTCTGCAGCCGAAAATATCAGCAATAAATAATTATAATGTTTTGACAGTCTTCCTTTCATAATCATTACGTTTGCCGGTGCGCAGTGGCAAGGTTTATGCGTGCGTTTGAGCACTGATTAGGCTATGTAATATATAGGCAATTAATGCTGTCAAATCACTAGTTAATTTGGCGTGTTACTGTTTACTCAGTTTGCTGGGGAAGTTCGTGTAAGCCAAATCTGCGCAGATTTAGTGCAAATACTCGTGAGTCATCATGATACATTAATTACAGCGTATTACACAGAATCTGCGCATATCTGGCTTACTTGAACACACACGTCACTACGCAACATATAACGGCGCGATTGATCATTTGCATTGAAGCAATAGCGAAGAGTAAAAAGCATTTGGTTAACAGAAAAGACAATGCTATTTTACAACATCCTAATTTTTTTTTTAATGTTCTTAGTTTGTACTGTATAAATCCACCTAAAACACATTTTTGGTGATGAGGATGAAAGAGGAAGGGAGGAGATGGCTGGATGACAGGATTTTTTTTTAATAAAAAAATTAATGTGTAAAATCTGTGATGTAGTTAATATGTTTTTTTTGTTTTTTGCTTTTTTTGGCTAGTAGAAGTTCTGAATGGCCAGTAACTGAAACATTTTGTAGCCAAAGAGGCCGGTGAGTGAAAAAGTTAATTTCAAACCCTGCATGTAAACCTATTGTAGGAGACTCTAAAACAAAACTAGGAACCTTAAAAATAGCATAACAGGGTCACTTTAATATCATCCTCAAGCTATTTAATGTCAAACTGCACAATAATTTCCGCACCGGGTAGGTGGAGTCTTTGGGCTGTAGTAACTGGGCTGTAATTAGTCGACTAATCGATTAAATGAACGACTACTAGTCGACTAGAAAGATCTTTAGTTGAAGGCAGCCCAAGATGCATGTAAACGTATTGTAGAAAACTCTAAAACAAAACTAGGTACCTTAAAAATAGCATAACGGGGCACTTTAATATCATCCTTAAGCTATTTAATGTCAAACCGCAGTGTGTGTGTGTGCTGTACCGGGTAGGTGGAGTCTTTGGGTTGTTCCCGGCTCTCTCGGAAAGCCAGCTGCACCAGGAGGCCCATGGCTGCCGGCAGTTCTGCATCCGAGAGGAGTTTGGTTCCCGCTCGGGTGATGTGGGAGGCGTTGAACAGCTGTCTGGGAGTTTGGCCGTACGTCTTGATCATAGTTTCCAGAGCCCGACGCTGTACAGGGTCTTCAACAGCAGAAACGTCCATGCCAAAGTAAGTCTAAAGAGAGAGGGATAGGAAAAATCTGATTTATCTACAGATGCTAGTTAACAGACTGAAGCGTAAATCCGATGTGAGTTTATCAATCTCTGATAGATTTGAGAAATCGAAAGAGCAAAGACAGCCGATCCACAATAATGCTGATACATACAATAATGTTAAAAAGTTTTAGGTCAGAAATATTTTTGTAAAGAAATTAATATTTTTATTCAGCAAGGATGCATTAAATTGATCAAACGTGACAGTAAAGACATTTATAAATCTTTTCCAAATAAATGCTGTTCTTTTTAAACTTTGTATTCATAAAAGAAACCTGAAAAATAAATGTATCACAGTTTCCACAAAAATATTGATTGTTTTCAATAATCATAAATGTTTCTTGAGCATCAAATCATATTAGAATGATTTCTGAAGGATCATGTGACACTGAAGACTGGAGTAATGATGCTGAAAATTCAGCTTTGAGCACAGGAATAAATTACATTATACTATATTTTCACATAGAAAATAGCTATTTTAAATTGTAATAATATTCCAGTGTTTTTACTGTATTTTTGATCAAATATGCAGCCTTGGTGAGCTTTTTACAAAAACATTAAAAAAAGTACCCATTGAATGGTGGTGGTCCTAAAATAAGCTTAATTTCTTTTAAGCACAATATAATTTTTTTGTGGCTGAACATGTTTTTGACAGGCTTTGTTTTTTTAAAAAGATCAAAAGATGTAAAATATCAGTGTGAAGTGTGCTAAAGCTGTACGTAATAAGGGATCGTACTGCAGGATGAAAGACATTGATGGCGTGGACTGCAGCTTTGCCCTTTTGCTTGAGCCCGAACACCAGGTCAATCCACTGGCAGAGCGTCTGGGAGACTTGATCCGATTCCAGAGCCTGTCTGTGTATGAGGATGAAGAGTCGCGGGTCGTTCCTGGCCCAGGGCGGCAGATTCACGTGGTTCACCCGCTCGCTGTTCTGCCGCACGCCAAAGTCAAAACCTGCCAGAGGGGAGAGCGGGAAATACCACGCTAACATTAGCAAGCTGTTTTTAATATGATTCTTGAATGTTTTACATGAATAGTCATTGGTTATATCTAGGTTACCCTCATCCTTCCCTTGTGTCCTGTAAAAACATTTTTTGTCCAGAAAGCTTATTTTATTTCATTTGAATAATATTTTTTTGCTATTTTTTATTTTATTTACCTTTAAATTCCTATATTTAATCAATAAATAATAAATAGTAATTTAAGCACATTACTCACATTCTTTCAACTTAAATTCAAAATAACTCACAATTTCATACATAAACCTTTTAATTTAGCTCAAAATATCTTTTAAATTAAATTTTTAATTTTAAATATTAAATTTTTTTGTGTATTCGAGGTTAAAGTGTGACAAAATAAAAAAAAATAAATAAAAAAAATTTGACCCATGGGGAAGGATGAAGGTTAAAGGTTATGTTCTTTTTTTGATTGTGAC
The DNA here is from genome assembly GCF_964197995.2 of Scardinius erythrophthalmus. NCBI lineage: Eukaryota > Metazoa > Chordata > Actinopteri > Cypriniformes > Leuciscidae > Scardinius > Scardinius erythrophthalmus. Next base: position 35,264,844 of record NC_138241.1, read on the forward strand.
AGACATTTCCTTCATGAGAAGTTGGATGCTGGATGCTAGAAGAAGAAAACCAGGTGTAAAAGAGCGTCCACCTTCTCTGTTGACCAGAAACTCGGGCAGGTAGAAGAACTCTGGGATGAGCTCTTTGACATCCGTCATGGACTCGAAGGACGACAGACGCCACGTGGTGTTCATGGAGTGAAACGTTCGGTCGGGAATATCAAAGCTCTGGTCTGCGAGACACACAAAACCTTTCATTAGTTTCTTGTGCTACCTAATATGGATAAACCAACTGAACTAAAAATAGCCGGAGAAAGAAGGAAAGAGGCTGGATGAAAGGCCTGATCATCTTTCTGAGGCTAATGCATGTAGCGTGAGACTTCAGAAAGACCCTTTTCAATGACAGCCTTTAAAAGCATCACACTGACATGTTTGAAGATGTCGCTGCAAACGCAGGTGCTGTTAAATATTAAAAACGTGGCGATGCTGAATCATAATTGAAGAGGGTGATGTTGCAAAAACCTCAACGAGTTATGAACAGACAACAGATCATCATTCAGGGTTTTATAAGAGGTGGTTGCATTAGATTTTTAAGTATTTGATTTTTATGTTCTGGAGCTTCTGCTTTCTTGAATATGCAAATCATGAACATTTACATAATAAGGTACGAAATGTCGTGTTGAAGGATGCTAGCACAGTGATTTTCCATGTATTAAAAGGTTTTAGTAAGAATATGCATATTAATATTGCTATTCATTAACCCTGTAAAGCCTGACATATGAAATAATAGTCAGGAAAAAAGATTAATGAGAAGTTTATTGATTAGATAAAATCTAAAAAGAAATCATTTGCATATGTTTTTTTAATTAAGCATCATATTTGATATACAACAGACTTCAATGAAAACGCATTCATGCTATTTAGTGCAGATGCTAATGTTCATATGGTCAAAAAGTGATGATATTCTTATGCATATAATGTAAATCTATGAGATCTGTATAACAGTATAGCAGATACAGACATAAAATGCATATAAATATCAATATCTGCCAATAATCGGTCTTAATAAGATGATATTTAAATATTGCTTAGTTTTATGATCAAGGCTCTGTATTTTTAAAACATATAATGCAATGCGATACAATGATGATTGAAAGATGAACTAATAAATCTTCTTCAAAAGCCTGATGATCATATTTGACACTCAAATTTTATCATGATTTTTCTAAAAAAAAAAAAAAAAAAAAGATTTCTGGATAATCAAGTAACCGGAAGTTGGTTCAGTGCAGTAAATGTTCATTTTTAAATATTATTAACAATATCAAAGTTATTCTTACGTTTACTTGATAAAAATCAGATTTGACAGCAGAAAGACACGTGAAGCTCGAGCTGAAGGAGGACGTTTGTGCAATTATACTAAAAGACTTTTACTTTATAAAACAGTCTAAAATATCAATCAAAGTTTGAAAGCATAAAAAGCGAAGCAAAGTTTGATCATGTTAATCAATTAGAAGCCATAGAAATTTGCATATTAAATGACACAATACAACAACAACAACAACATTTATTTATAAAGCACATTTAAACACAATATAGATTGATCCAAAGTGTTGTACATAGTACAAAGCAGGTCTACACTATCAAAAAGCAACAAGCAGTAGGCTTTGATAATTCAATATATTAATTCAATTATTAAACATCCTTTGTTGAGTTCACATACTGAAGAATGGCATTTTTTACTTTTACATTCAATACTTTTGAATCTGCTTGGTCAAAGGGCTGAATGATTTTGAAAACTTTGATAAAAGTTTGAACTGACCTTGATAGGCCAGAAACATCTTGGTGAAGGGCGGCAGCCGGACCAGAAAGTGCAGCACGGTGCCGCTGTTGGAGTAGTGAGAGCCGTAGTGATACGGCTGGACGGGCGGCATGGGGTCGTCCTCTCGCTTGCCCTTCTTAAACTCCTCTTCCAGATACTGCGGAGGACATCAATAGTTAGTTACACTCACACACACCTAATGACATCAGCTGTAAACATATACGCTCTAAAAGAAATATGGATACAGAGTGTAGAAACCGTGCCATCTTCTGTCAGCTGTCTTCTAAGGTAGCATACTGAAATGGTGTCTCATAAGTGATTAATGCATGGGAGACTTGATTTATGGTATTGCTAAGCTGAAATTTTCCTTTTCTGCAAAGGACACTTGTGATTTTAAGAATTTAGCCAGATGAAAATGTCTTAGAAGGCATCATAATGTGCTGCTGGGAAAGCCCTTCGTGCCGGGCCTGCGCCTGTGATGCCTATGTAGACAGTTCACCAGATTTTGGACCAGAGCCACAGTGTGATTGGTTAACAGACGCTGGTGTAAACAGGAATTAAAGCCCTGCAGTGCTGCCGTACCCTGTAATTGTCCACATAACGGTCTTCCTTCTCTTTAGACTGCACTGCGATGGGTTTGCTGAGGCTCCTGTTACATCAAAAAGAAAAACACAAAGGAAAAATCATCATTTGCATACATGTCTATAATATATATACTGTATATAAGGTCAACAGTTCAGAATAATTAATTTTTTAAAAATTTTTTAAAAGAATCTTAAGTCCACCAAGGCTGGATTATGTGAATATATAGTAAAGTGTAATTTGTTCCTGTGATCAAAGCTGAATTTTCAGCATCATTACTCCAGTCTTCAGTGTCACATGATCCTTCAGAAATCATTCTAATATGATGATTTGATGCTCAAGAAACATTTATGATTATTATCAGTGTTGAAAACAGTCGTGTTGCATCATATTTAAGTGGAAACCGTGATACACTACCGTTAATTTTTTTTTTCATTCAGCAAGGATGCATTAAATTGATCAAAAGTTACAGTAAAGGCATATAATGTTACAAAAGATTTATATTTCAAATAAATGCTGTTCTTTTAAACTTTCTGTTCATCAAAGAATCCTGAAAAATAAAATGCATCACAGTTTCAACCAGAAATCAGTTGATGCCGATGATCTTAAAACGATCAGCTAATTCAATTCGATTCCCGATTCGACTCAATGAATATAGATTTGATACAAATCCTATATTTATTTAAAAAAAAAACGGTGTACATACGTTTTTTTAATTAATAAGTGGTTAATTAATAAAAGGAAATTAAGAGCCACAAACCTGTATATTAAACTCTTTTTATTTTAGGTACACTTGGGTACTTTAAAACCCAACTTCAAATGCATACAATGAATAGACCGGATTTTGATGCAAGATGAAAAATTGATAGACAAGTCAGAACAGTCGCATGCCTTGATCAATCAGGATCAGGTTATTTTATGTTTAAGATAAAACACACATAAAATCTCACAGCATAAGTTGTAACATGGAGACTGCAAGGCTATAAACAGTGTAGGAAAACTAATACTGGCTTTTGGGTGATGGATAAATAAATATGGGAAAAAATCGATTTGGGCCTTTAAGAACCGATTTTGAATCGACTATATATATAAAAAATAAATAAAAAAGATTAATCGAAAAAATTGATGATTGGGGTCTGACCTGTAAATGGAGGCCTCCTGCAGGTCCAGAGTCTCACTGATGTAGTCTCTCAGGATGAAGGGGAAGACGGGATACTGCATGAGGTCGTTGAAGGAGCGGCCCGCGTGCTTGTTGAGATGAGTGAGGTACTCAAAGTTGGTGATCTGTCCTGAGCTCCACAGGTGCGTGAGGGCCGTGATGTTGCCGTACTCCAGCAGGTTGGGCAGGTCTGAGGTCAGGATGTTGTGGTAGACGTCATCACGAAACTGAGACGGAACAAACAGGAAGTTACGGTTGGGCAAAATTCTGAATTATGGAATTGGGTCTCTTTCAAATCATGAGTGGGAATTTATTAATTAAATAATTTAATTAATTAATAATTTTTTTTTTTTGTGTGCAAAATATAAACAATAAAAGGCAAGAAAATACAATTTATATACACTGCAGGTTATATATATATATATATATTTATTAGGGCTGGGAGAAAAAAAATTATTCACCTATCACGATTTTTTTCTAGATTAATCGAGATCCAATCGAATGTGCGAATGTTTAATCGAATCAATATTAATTCAAATTAAATTGCTTTATTTTTGTCCTTGCTAACAGACAGAAGTTAGCCACTTTCGTTCCAACAGAGGATGAAATGTGTCGTCATCTATGAGTGTTGAGTAATATCCCAAGTGGATGCGTGGAAGAGACGTGAGACTGAACGCACTGAAAACCCCTCGCGCTGCTCATATACGGAGAGAGAGAGAGAGACAGTAGAGCTGCACGATTCATCTTTAAAAGACTGTGATCTCCATTCAAACTAATAATTGACTTTGGGCTGTTAAATTGTTGTAAAGTAATGCACACCCAATGTGCATTATTTTTCTAATAATTCAATGGCTTGTCGTCAATTATTCCTTACATTCATATCAGTATATATATCAATACTAATGTCAATGTTTCTAAATATAGCCCATATGTTGTGTGGAGTATATGCATGATTATGGGTAATTTATTCTGAAAAATATTATTTAAAACACTACACTTACGGTAGTTACATAGCTATGCTTTCTTGTATTGAGGAACCATTGCCACAGCTCTCACAAGCCCTGTGTAGATTAGCAGCAAATGCTCGTGTGTTTGACGATGGCATTGTTACCTTGGCGGTATCAAACGCGAGCAGCAGCGTCCTGCCGTTAGTGAGGAAGATCTCCATCGCATTATCTCTGAGCTGCCACCAGCGCTTGTGGACCTCCTTTATCTCCTCGTACGTCCAGGAGAAGGAGGCCGGCTCTGTCTCTCCATGAGGACTCTGGGGGAAGGACACACTGTGAACCTCTCAAACACACACACACGCCTCGTCACATCTATTAGCAGTGGGTGGCGTGACCAAAATCTAGGATCATGGTATGAATAACTTTATATATCACCGTAAAAGTAATATTATTTTGTTATTTAGTTGCTGGAAAAATTATGCATTTTTTTATTTTTTAGATCAGGGTTATTTTCATAAACTAATACTTATACTATACTTATTCTACACAACATTAAAGAATAGTGCATAAGTATGTGAATTGGGACACACCTATAAACTTATTTTATTTAGACTAGTTGCCAAGGTAATATTTCTCATTTTTATTTAATCCAAGTACTAAAATAACTATTAAACAAAATATGCTAAATAAACAAAAACTTAAAACTTAATACAAATTATATATTTTTGTTTTTATAAAAAAACGAATAAAAATAACAAAAATATACAACAAAACGACTAAAACTTTAACTAAAATTTATTAAAAAATATAAAAATAAAATTAATTCAAAATATTAATAAAAGCTATATATATAATACTAAAATAACACTGGTTTAGATATTATATAATATAATATTATATAATACACTAGTTTAAATAATAAGGTAAAAAATACTGTTAAATACTTTACAATTATTTTCACTTTTTTATTTGGAACTTGATGGACAAAAACCAAAAGATCAGATTGTTCATGATGAACATACTTCCAAACGTTTAGGAAACAAAACACATACTTGGTTATCATGTGTCTCAGCAACATTATCCTCCACAAAGTACATCCCAGATTTTCCTAAAAAACACAAAAAACACAACAGATGATTTTAGCGGCAACACAAGGATCATGTGATGGAGGTTTGGAACGAGTCTTACCCAGCAACAGCTCTCCTGCCATCTCTCTAGAGGGCGCCACACTGATGCACCTTCTGGTGAACCTAAAACAGAAGAGCATTTTGTGTTTTGAGATTCTGCACCGTGGCTCTGGCGATGAAACCTCAGTGTGCTTCTCGTGAGGTGAGAGTACCTGATGGGCTCACTGGTGGCTTTGTCCTTCACTATGGATGAAGAGGAGTAAGCCTTGTCCTCAAACAGGAATGCTAGCGGAGCCTTGATGGCATCTGTGATGGGCAAACCACACGCATGACATCAGTCCGTCAGCTGATCAATCATATCACAGCTTTTGGTACATTTCTGTTAGTGTCATATTGATTTGTTCATCTAAAAAACATGCTGGGGTCACATTTCATCCCAAAGTCCGAAGAAGTATTAATTAATTAATTAACTTATACTTATTTATTTGCTAATATTCTTATTTACTTATATTTTTTGGTTTACTTATTAAATAAATAAGTATTAATTAATTAATTAACTTATACTTATTTATTTGCTAATATTCTTTTTACTTATATTTGTTGGTTTACATATTAAATTATTTACTTAATTTTACTGATATACTTATTTAAATATTTATTTATTATTATTTATTTATTTACTAACTTACTAATTTGCTTCCCAGTTTTACATTCATTTACGTATTTACTTATACTTGTTTGTTTACTTAATACATTTCTTATTTACTTATACATTTTTATTTACTTATTTTTCTGATATAATTATTTACTTATTGATTTACTTATTACTAATTTAGTACCCAACTTTACTTATGTATTAATTTTCTTATTTATTTATTTACTTACTAATTTAGTAAATAAAGTTAATAAATAAATAAGAAAATCAGTATATTTTCTTTATTTACGACCTTATTAAATTACTTATTTACATTTTTATTTATTATATTATTATCTACTTATTAATTTACTTACTAATTTAGTACCAATTTTACTTATATAGAAATTTTCTTATTTACATACTTTTACTGATACACTTATTTACATATTTATTATCATTATTAACTCTTTTATTGACTAATTTAGTTCTCAATTTTACTTATAATAAATAAGTATAAGTAAATAAGTAATATAATAAGTTAATTAGAATATATTTTTATTTACTAACTTATTAAATTACTTATTTACATATTTATTTATTAATATTAACTTATTAATTTACTCACTAATTTAGTTCCCTATTTTACTAATATAGTCATTTTCTTATTTATTTACTTATCAAATTTAGTTACTTGGGTAAATCTTTCAAGAACATGTCTAGGTCATTTTTCAGCCCATTTGTTTATGCTACGAGTAAATAAACTGCATCATGAAAATACAAAAAGAATAAACCATTCTAGAATCTAGACAATAGTAAATCATGAGCTGATGTTGTAAAGTGCGTTCTCCAGCTCCAGTCACCGTCTAGTTTGCGGCGGTCTTTGAGCAGATATTTGTTGGGGATGGTCAGGTAGCAGCGCTGGAGGCGTCTCCGCTCTCGGTTGGGGCCCTCGGTGGGATCCAGCTGCCAGGACGTGGGGTAAGAAGACTGATCGTACCACACCGCCCTGTTCCACGGGGATAGAAGAACATCAGACGTGTTTGGAACAACATGAGGATGAGTAAATGTAGGGGTGTAACGATGCCCTCATGTCACGATTCAATACATCACCATACTGAACTCACGATATGATATTATTGCGATACTCCAATACATATGATAAAAGGTGAACAAAAAATTTACTGTTGATTAAAATGCTAAATTTGGTTTTACATTGTGTGTGTAAATGAATAGGCTTGGACTTGATGCTGAAACCCAAAGCACAGGACAATAGAGACACCAGAATAACAATATTCATGATTCTGAAGCTGAAAATACAAAATTATTTTTGATGATTATGCTTTCACTGTCACTGACTAGATATATTTAAAATAATGTAGGCCAATTTTTACTGGTAACATCAGACATTTGGCAAATATTCCCCCATTGCATTATTATACATTATATTCAACATTATATATAGTAGTTTAATGTAGTTCTGACACTAAAACTCTGAAAACTTGAATTTTTTCTCACACAGTAATTTTTATGTTGGGTGAACTATCCACGACACATGTTGTATTTTTGTATTGCGATATATTGTGACGCGATACATTGTTACACCCCTAGTAAATGATGACTAGCGCTGTCGTGAGCGATGCTGACCGGTCGTGCGTGAGCTGATGCACGAGCTCCTGCCAGTGCCGGCTGGCGCTCAGGTCGGTCTTGTAAAGGCCTCTGATGTGTTGCATGACCTTCTTCCGCTCCATCCCCTGCCTGAGAGACACGTTCTGAGTGATGTCAGCAGCGATCTTCGAGATGTCCTTCGACTTCCCATCCAGCCTCTGCAACAAGCTGAAACCGAGACCAGAACAGCTCAGAAAAAAAGTCCACGATCATGTTTGTGTATTATTTTGAAATGTTGGTAACACTTTACAATAAGGTTCATTAGTTAACATTAGTTAACTACCTTAGTTAGCATGAACTAAGAATGAACAACACTTCCACAGCATTTATTAATCATAGTTAATATTATTTCAACATTTGTATTTGTTAACATTAGTTAATGCACTGTGAACTAACATGAATAATCAACGAACCGCTGTATTTTTATTTACTAACATTAACAAAGATTAATAAATACTGTATTGCTCATTATAAGTTCATGTTAGGTAATACATTAACCGAGATTTGTGTGTTTCTCTCAGAGCGCTCACCTCCTCTGCGTGTTGGCCAGCTTTTTTTCCCAGGCTCCTTTGCTGGTTCTCGCCTCTGACTCGTATTTCAGTTGCTCCTTGATAAGGAATAGTAGTGAAACGGCTTTAGTTGAAAATTAATAAATGCACACACTTCGGCTAAGCACTTCAGAACTAAATTCTATTTAAAAGTAGTCACGCTACTAGCATTCAACAATGCAACGCTAAGATGATTTAGTGAAACTGCAAAAAAAGTAGAGCTGGGACAATACAGATGGTGGACAACCAGAATGCCTATTACCGCCGCGCCAGCCGCCGCGGCGAAATTACCGCGGCGAAAATAAACCAGCCGCATTTCAAAGTCGTTCCCGAAATGACCGCCAGGTGGCGCAAAGGGACATTGTGCAAAACAGCAGCATTTGCCGTATTTTAAAATGTAAGTGGGTTAAATATAAAACCCTAAGCCTAATAGGCATATTTTTCATATATATAAATAGGCCTATTAGGCTACAACAGAATAGAACCAAAGATAGAATCAATTTTACAGCTGAAAAAATAGAATCAAAAGTTAAAAATAGAGACGATATTAGGAGCAATGACGCTGAATATTTTTACTATTCTATTGAGGAATTAGATAAACGAAGAGCTCTCGTGAGCGATACAATTGCATAGTAATTTATAGTGATTTCAAAAGCAGTCTTTAAAAAAAAATACATGGAGTAGTGTGGCATAATTTGAGAGATTACGCGGAACACGTTTTAGTTAAGATCCTGGTTTCAATGCCCTTATTTGTATATAGGCTAGACTACTGCTTTAAAAACGCGTTTTGAGATTATTTTAAATTAAACATTGAAGTTTAAAATGTAGTGTTTTGGCACACCAGGCCGAGTGGCGTTACACATTGTTCAAAAATCAGGTTTTATTCTGGCATGTTGAATTGGCATTAATATTATTATTATTTTTTATTAGATTTAGATTTTAGGCTTCGTTAGATTTATTTTTCTCATAACAGCTAAAATAACTTAATATCCTTGTCTTCATATGATTTTTATCAATAAAGTGTTTTCTGACAGTGTCGACTGCAAAGATGAAGTTGACGATCGCCATATTTGTAGTGAACGCACCTAGAGAGAAATGCACAAAGACATAAGAGTAGCCTTTTTCTTTTTCGTTTTGAATTATTTCGTTTGAAGACATTTCAAGCTTTGTGTATTTGATGTATTTATCATGTCTGTGTGAGGCATACGCTGAGTTTCGTTAAGTTAGGAGGACGAAATGCGCTCCAGCTGACGTGCAATGCAAGTGACCTCGCGGGCGCCTCTATGATTAGTGTCTGTTTGCTTCTCTTACTTATTGAATCCAGACAATTGGGTGATGAAAAAATAATTAAAATTAAGATACAATTTATAGAAAACGAAATTCACTTTAAAAAAAGGTTTTCTACTAAACAAAACTTAATGAAGTGGTCAAAATCATGTCTGACCCACTCCATATCCATCTCTCGATATAATGCATCTTATCTTACTCGCGCTGTTCACTTTTCATATTCAACATAGATTGAAAAAACAACATTATAATATTTTAACAAATATGATACTAAATGAGATTATTTAATGGCTACAACAGTATAGTAGGCCTATAGACTCTATTTGTACAAATTGCTGCACGTTAATGTAATTAAATGAAACCTTGTAACGAATTCACACTGTAGGGTAGACTGTGTACAGTTGAGACACCTTAAATAACTTGCGTTCGCAGCAAGCACAAGTTGTGATTTTTGCTGTGCACTTGCATATTAGTGTCAGCTGGGAAGGAAATATATAGACCAGACCTCTTGGAACTTTAATTGAATACATAGCGTTGGTAAAGCATACTGAAATTACATCCCTACAAATGTATTGGGCCCTACTGAAAATAAATGTATCGAATTTAAGCAAAGTAGCCTAAATGTTAAGACTGTAAGCCCTTTGCTTTTTACGTAGCCTAAAGGACTATTATAGCCGACTTTGGGTTAATTTAATTTGTAGAGGATTTTTTTAACTCAAACATTAACACTGAAATAAATTAAACTAAATTATTGTAATTTTTTGGCACACCACGACGAGTGGCGCTATGCATTGTTCTAAAGCAGGTTTTATTCTGGCATGTTGAATTAGTGTTCGACAAACGCGTTCATTTGAATGAAGAGCGCTTCTCGCTCGTGTGAGCGAACAGACACTGGAACGTTAGGCCATGTCGCAAAGAGTGAATAGTGGCCGAGTGGTTGAACGTACGTTATGATCATTTAGATGACACGGGTTCGAATCCCGATCTAACTTGGACTTCTGGTGTTTTTATATTAGCCTATTAATGCATTTTATAGTCTATTGTTGATGCAGAGAGATTTGTCTTCTAAAACATAGTTTTTTGCTTATAGCCTATTTACAAAATAAAATCGCCATGCATTTCCATTTTACGCTAAGGAACAAATATTATACAATGACTTTACTTCTGTAGCCTATAATAATTTATATGACGTTTAAACGACAAACAATAAAATCAGAACCAGTATTCTGTTGCGTTCATGGTTCCAGTGGCAGTAATGCATCCAGCTTTTCAAAATGTCTCAAAGCGTTTTGAGATTGTTTTGAAATATTGAAGTTTATAATTAAGTGTTTTGGCACACCACGACGAGTGGCAAACTCTTTGTTTTGTTTTGCAAACTCAGCTAGCCTGTGGGGGGTTTGGAGAAGGCAATAGTTGCTTTATCGTGGGGGTGCAGGACAGAGGTGTTAATGTTCCGTCTTTCATATGGAGAGTGTCGGAGCCAGCCTGATGAGCAGGCAAAGGCCAAATTCTTTTAAGGATTAATCTCAAAATCTCCAAAAGTCCATAGCCTATGTACAGTAGGCCCTATATCTTATTAAATTATATATTGTAGTTTTATTGATTGTATTTAAAGGTTTTCCACAAACAATTTCAATTAAGCAGAAACATTGCTCTTTCGCGACCCACCTCGTTTTATTGTGAGGTGAATTCAGCAAGGCATGTTGTATCTTTGAAGGAACAAAAGCTATTTGTTACAGTTTTTTCTTTCGTGATTTGTGTGGATGACACACAGCGACATATACAGTATTATCAGCTGTATGGTGTTTTTTTTTTTATGCTGAAATGCTTAATTTCGATAAAGACGCGCCGCGCGCAGTGAGGGAGACCAACTTACTAAAAAAATATCCAGCGTGAGAAAGGCAAAGAAAAACGCATGTTCTTAATTTATGTTGCTTTGAACTTTTTTCGTTTTGTACCGTTTTAATTTTTTTATTTAGCTGCAATTTCTTTGACAATAGAAATTTAAAATGTTGCAAGAATAGGCCTAAGATTCTGTGTTTCTTATTTTGCATCACAAAGGGAATAAACTCTATCGATGCAACCCTGTTTAAATAAATAAATTGTCCTGACACTTTATTCATATCTTAAAGGTCCCATTCTGCGTGATCCCATGTTTCAAACTTTAGTTAGTGTGTAATGTTGCTGTTAGAGCATAAATAATATCTGTAAAATTATAAAGCTCAAAGTTCAATGCTAAGCGAGATATTTTATTTAACAGAAGTTGACTACAAAAAACGGCTCGATTGGACTACACCCCTCTACATCCTGCATTAGTGACATCACCAGAACCGTTTCTTGACTAACCTCCACCCACAGGAATGCTCCCTCAACTCTACTGGCTACTTGCGCACTTCTTATAACTTAGCCTACTGTGTTTACTCAGCTCTTACGGTGATTTTCTGAAGTAAAACTGACGCTTCATCTTTTGTGTGATGTACAATAAACTTTATTAAACTCATCAGTACATGTTTGATCATCATTCAGACAGCAGACTTGTAGGCTATTAATAAATAATGGATACATAGCCTACAAGCAGATGACAAATACGTTATAATAACCGTAATTAAACTACTAAACCATACCTGTTTCATCTCTATACAGCAATCTGACTCTGTAGGCATTATTGTCCGACTCGAAATGAACGCCGTTACTGAGAGTTTCTGATATTATCATCATTCCGTGAGATGAAAGTGTCCTGAGAGACTGAGCGCGAGCTCATGAAGCTCCGCCCCCTGTGTCGTCCAGCAGCACCTCATTTGCATTTAAAGGGCACAGACTGAAACAGCTCGTTTTTCTGAGCCCCAAAAAATGTCAATTTAAACATGCTGTAAAAAAATGATCTGTGGGGTATTTTGAGCTCAAACTTCACATACACACTCTGGGGACATCAGAGACTTATTTTACATCTTGTGAAAAGGGGCATAATACGGGACCTTTAAAATGTGCGATGGGTTTTCAAACTTTTTCTTTTACATTTTCATTGTTTATATTTTAATTGAAAGCAATACTGTATTGAAAGTATTTTTCTGATTTGTTCGATCTGTTTTGAAAAATGTCTTCCGTTGATATGGCCGGGTATCACTTTCAGTCATCTCAATCTCGTGAATGATTCACACACACACAAAAAAAATAATTTAGCAGTTTAAAGACGAGCTTCATCATCTTCATTTTATGGTGCAATCGGCTGACAGTCTTCCTTCATTAGATGTGTCGTCTTTGCAGCGGGAATGTAGCAAATTTATGTTGTAATGTACAATTGATAATTAAACAAGATGATTGACTTTAATAAACAGATACATATTTAAGCATCAAGAACGGAAAAAACATAAACACTGTCGGCTATACTGAGATTCGATCTCAGATCGTTTGAAGCTCCGAGAGGCTCTTGTTAATGCTTTGACCACGGAGCTACCGTCTGAATAGCCAACGGCTACTATTTTGTCTGTTTTAAAAGTTTGTAACATGTAAGGCTATTTAGTTCTGAATAAAACAAAGAATGCTTAAACCGACTACATCGGTTAGAGCTGCAAGTCCTGAAAATGTTTTAATTTCACGGTAAATTATTTTAATTTATTTCACTGTTATGTGTCAGTTAATAAATCTACAAACACATTAAAATAACACGAAGTAAATGACAAGTAACCTATTGACATAGCCTTTCTAAATTATAGAAAAACTGGGCACACAATGTTAACGTGTGTCTACTTTGTTTAAATTTAATGAATTTGAATTCGTTTAACCACAATATTTATCTTAAATTTATCTGTGACCTCAGCTCAGATTACTGCCGCGGCAGATTACGTCATAAAGAGAATAAACTGACACTTTTCAAAGTCTGTGATTACAGCGCCACTCAGCGGTAAAAGGCAGCAAATACACATCCCAATTTTGCCGCCGCGGGAACGGCGGCGGTAAAAGTCTCATTCTGGTTGTCCACCATCTGTATATCGATGCATCGTGAATCGACAAATGATTCTGGATCGATTCCAATTTTCGATTCGATTCTGAGTTTAGTTTTTAACAGCGGATGAAGTGTGTGCTCTAGAAACAGCCGTAATCTGCTGGCTTCCAATGCCTCACACACACCACTTGAACCTTCTATCAACTTTATTCCTGCGCCCCATGATGCTTTGCGTGAATTATGGGTGTAACTTCCGTTAAGCTGTAAACCTCAGTGAAACGATCGCTCTATGAACGCAATATGTTAAAAAAGTGTCACAATGAGATGACATTAATCTACTCACCCTTCAACCATCGAACATTAAAAGGAAATGTAAGTGTAAAAGCATCAACAAGGGATTTCAACAGAGCAAACAACCACAAAAGCACGAGTCTCTCCACAGCAATAACGGACACGTTAAATTTCACTGTATATATATATATATATATATCTGTATTATGTAACTTATGTCGCCTTAATCAAAAATGTTCATTAACTTCAGCATTACGTGATACTGTTTCAAAGTGATTTCCGTCATTTTGACAGATTATAAATTGCATTTACCTGTGAAAACAAACCTGGAAAGAGACGTGAGTCTTCGTGCATTCCAGTGAATTACTAATGGAATATATCGTAAATTAAATTCGAGAGAACAGACCACAAATGTGCAGGACATGTTGACCTTTTTCATACTTTTACAGCGGATTGCAAAGGGAAAAAAGAAAATACTCACGAGGAAAAGAAGCAGCGACTGAAAAGAGCTCTTCATAGATATTCTTGTTATAACATGTCACGTTAAAATACCAAGTATAACGTTATTCTCATGATGTCTGAAAATAAATCATGAAGGAAAATCAACGGCTCATCCAGTCAGACTGACCAACAGCTTTATTTGTAGGGCAACATTATGATTTGAAATTATTCGTTTCAGTCTTTTTGAACGGATTTCCCCAAACCGGAAGTGCCTCCCATAATTCAAAACGCAATAAACTCGTCAGGAATAGGGATAAAATGATCATTCATAAAGTTCGAAAAGGTTAAAGCGAATTACAAGGGTGTTTGCAGTGGGATAATCTTGCGTCATAAAAGCCTTCTGAGGTGCAAGTACATTCTCAGAACCAGCCGAATGCACGAGCGCTCTTCTTCGTGAGCATTTGAGCGTGCGGTTAAAATCTAGCCTAGAGCGCCATCTGCTGTTTAAAAGCTGAGCTCCGAATCGATTCGTGATGCATTCGGAAAAAATTGTAATCGATCCACGAATCGCGATACCCTGGTAATCCAGAGTTCTCGCGAGAGCACAAGTTGAATTTGCTCAGCGAGTTTACTCTGGTGTCGAGTAATGATGCTCATTAAATATGCCCCTCTATCTAAGCTGCACCAATCACATCGGGTTATCTGATATAGGTGGAGCTAAACAGAAGACGACAGCGCTGCAACGTCGAAGTCATTAGTAAACATTGCAAGATGGCTATGGATGAACACCAGTTGTTTGAAACGGCTTTGGCCGCTACAATGAACGAGTTAGACTTGGCTCTTTATCTAAAAGAGGAACAGAAGACGCCGCTCGAATCCTTCCTTTGCAAGAAGGGCGTTTTTGCTGTTTTGCCGACCGGATACGGCAAGAGTCTAATCTACCAGTTAGCTCTGCTGGTAGCTAAGCGTATGGGGCTTGTTGTGATTGGTCGCAGTGTTATCCAATTGCGTGCAGTGAGATTTTCAAAAGCATGCTTGGTGCCGCCCCTCGAGCCGGCCGAGTTTCATTAGTCGACGCCAGACCATTAATCTTTCAGATTTAGGTCTGGATTTCCAGGCTAGAATCGCGATGCATCTATACATTGTCCCAGCCCTAAAAAAAAAGGCTCATGCAGCTGGTGCAATAAACCAGGCCTAATCCTCTTAAGACCTGGTAGAGTGTGTTGTGTCATACACACCTCTTTGATGGCCTTCAGGAGGTCGGGTTTGGCCGGAGCGCTGGGTGGGATGCATCGGTGGCCGCAGAGTTTCAGCGCTGTCATGAAGGTGTTGGCAGCCGCCGTCTCTTCTTTGCTCAGGGCGTCTTTATGATCGTGTAACAGCTCGTACAGATACAGAGCCAGCTTGGGCCCGTGCTAATAACACACACAAGCACAAAACAATCAGGGATGATTAGAGGAAGCTGGCTTTTACGGGTCACCCTCCATTGTAGATAACAGAATCGGCTTTTAAAAACCCATATTGATCAACCACATACACATTTACAGAGCATTTAAAAAACATACTTTCCATATTCATGATTTATTTTTAGCCTTAACAGCCATTAGTGATGAAATCCAAGGTGGAACTTAGAAAAACATCGCAAAATAGCAAAGCTGGGCAAAATCTCAACACTATTTTTGATACAGTAAGTGAAAGTTTTAAATTCACAACACAAATATATATATTTTTTAATTTTTTTTAAAAGGTTACATTTAGACTAGGGTCGATTAACTAGCTATTTACTATGACTTTTGCCTTAAAAAACTTCATATTAATAGTTAGTAAGGTAGTTAAGTTGTAGAATATTGTCATGCAGAATAAGGCATTATTATTATGTGCTTTATAAGTACTAATAAACAGCCAATATCGTAGTAATATGCATGTTAACAAGCAACTAGCTCATTGCGAGAATTGGAACTTAAAACTAAAATGTCACCATAATATATTTCAACAAGGATAAAGTAATTAAAAGTTAAAAGAACTATTTGGTCATTTAAATACTACAATACGCATTCAAATCAAAGCATATTTTAAATACAATGTAGTCATTTTAATACCATTTAATCTAAAAACATATATATTGCTAAATCATCAAGACAATAACAATGAAAACAACTTAAAAATGAAACCATGCATTAAATTGGCTTTATGGTTTGAGAACAATGGACAAAAGTTTGACCTCTAATGCCCAGCGCTGCATTTCTACACTCAGAAAAAATGGTCTTAAATTTATGTGCATGTAGAAATAAAAAAAAAATCATAAAAAATAAACAAAAAAAGACATTTGTCCCAACTTGACTGGAACTTTTGTAAGCTGTGGCAGTTCATATATTAAAAAAATATTCCCCACCAAAACTGTTGTTGTGATGAATTTCTGTTATGTGTAGTTTCTGTCCACAGTTGGACAAAATTAGGCGTTATTTAATCGCTTTATGCAAGAGTTGCAATTCAGATGAGGCTCAGGGTTAATGATCTTTCTCTCTCTTTTTTGCCAGTCTACAGTATAATGGAGGCATGAATACAGCACTGGCGAGAGGACGGCACTGCTGCTATGGAAACAGTCTCATGAAGATGTTTCTGTGGGTTATTTACTGCATGTCAGAGGAGAGCTGTGGCAAAACCAGCCCAGTGAAATGTCATTGTCTTCCTCCCAATAGAGGAAGTGTGCATGCGTGTTTTCACACTAATCTGAAAACTGTCAGCAAATAACCAAAGCAAAATGTCACACAGTCTCTGGTCGGCATGTAAAAACAAAAAGCCATTTCTGTCAACATATCTGGTGATGTGTTTATTGGCCTCACCTCGAGGCCGGGACTGAGGCTTTCTCTAAGGATCTCAGAGTAGCTGTGCTCGTGGACGAACTCTAGCGCCTCCCTCCTGTCCTCCAGAGGTACTGCAGGGCTGAGCGTGTGCACCAGCATTCGGCCGATCTGAACCCTGAACGTGTCACGACAGGACCAGAGGATCCGCCTCCACTGCTGGCGAGGGGCGCCGCCACGACCGGTGCTGCCCTGAGGAAGCAAACATCACACAAACACACTGAGTTAGTCAACACCAGGCCTGTGAGACACAACAGAGAGACAAAGCACTAACAGACTATGCATTTATCACATGCACACATGGGCATTAGGTATCAGAAAGACCGTGTCAATAGATCAGGATTATTTTATTAACTAAAACATTGGTGACACTTTAGTTTAGGGTCCAATTCTCACTATCAACTAGTTGCGTATTATCATGAATATTACTAGGATATTGGATGTTTATTAGAACTTATAAAGTTTGAATGCCTTATTCTGCATGATCATATTCTATATCCCTTAATCCACCTAATATCTAAACTTAACAACTACTTACGAACTATTAATAAGCAGTAATAAGAAGTTTATTAAGGCAAAAGTCAAAGTTAATAGTGAGAATTGGACTCTAATCTAAAGTGTGACCATAATTGTATTTAAACATTTCTCTTCAAGTTGAAGTACAAAAATAACTAAGACTGAAAAAATAATAAAAACTACATTAAAAAAATTACTAAATAAAAATGAACAAAAAACAACAACAACAAAATTGCTAAAACTTTCAAATTAAAATAAAAAAATACAATCTAATCAACATATTAACAAAAACTATAATAGTATATCAAGGATACCAAAATAACACCGCAATAGACTAGATTCGCAATCCTTGTCTCGAGATTTGTGGGTACAAGAGTGTTAAAGATGTTTTATTAGTGTTTCTTATGATAGTTGGGAAGTTTGATTCGTTTTCAAGGAACACTTCAAAGTTTCCTTTTAAATAAGTGTTCACAAAAATCATGTAAGGAATTTTTTTAGTAATTAGTTTTTTGTGGGGTAAAATCTATATATATATTAGGGGTGGGAATCACCAGAGGCACCACGATACGATATTATCCCGATACTTAGGTCACGATACGATATTATTGCGATTTTAAACATATTGCGATATTCTGCAATATATTGCAATTTATTACCTTTTTCCAACTTCAAATTATGTCCGCAAAGGAAAACTGTCAACATCTGTTTGTTCATGTCACATCAATTTTAATAATCTCCGTTAATAATCTGTTACACAGAACTTTATTATATTAAATATTAATCAAAAATAATTCACACCTTCACAAAATCCAAACATTCAGTGTAAGAGTAAAACAATGACATAACATAATTTATAGTAAGTTTATTTGATTCACATCTTATTTAGAGTTTTGACCTCGACAACCCAACTGCATTTACTGCAAACAGTTTGAACTAAAAGATTGTTTTGGTTGAATCGGTTCAAAGGAGTAGTTCGCGAATCGGACGTGTCATTAGCGGACTTGTACAACGCGTGTGATTATCCCGGCAGTTAGGACATCGCACATGATTTGTCAACACAGAAAACATTTCATCATTGGATTTTGTTTTGTTTATTGAAAGTGTTTTTCATGTCAGCTGAATGTGCGGAACGCTTTTCAGAGAAGATAAGGCAAAGTAAAAGTTTTTCTTCTTTTTTTTGCACAACACCCAGCAGTAACGTTAATTCAGGGAAAAAATACCCGAATGCTGCACGTGAAACTTCGGTCTTCCGATCTTTTACCATCGTGTCAATTCTCAATTTATTTTGATTAATATGCGCGAGGGAGCGAGAGAGAGCAAGACAGTTTGAAGACGGCGAGGGTGCGCGCGCGCGACCGGGCCTTTCTCTCTCTGCTCGTTCTTTCAGTAATATGCGCATTATCGCAAGCGCAGCAGTCATGTACATCACTCACCGATCAAATAAGGCTTTGGCGAGACAAAAAAATTGCTTGTGAGAGAGACGCGTAAGTGACAGAGACGGAGGGAGAGCAGGGAAAGGAAATGCAGCTGAATGAATAGGCCTATGCTGCGTGTTTTAAATTGCGTAAATTTTTTTTATAATGAAACGCAATATGTGGCCGGTGTTGATTCTGTGGCGCACCGCCACGAATTAGTCTATGTGTGGGAAACACTGCACTGAGTGCATTTCTGATTTCTTTCTCTGATGCTGCCATGTTTATTTTATCCCCCACCCCTAATATATATATATATATATATACAACAATATTTATATTTACACTGTTTATTAAGATTAGGGCTGTCAATTTTTAAAAAATAAATAAATTTAACAAGTTACACTATACACTGATTAATCACATTAATCATAAATAATGAATTAACCAATATTGCTGAGAAAGGCCCCCAAATGAAGATAATTCAAAGATAATGGTGGTGATAAAGTTGTTGTTTCAAAGGCCAATGTAAAATTTCTTTGGAACAATGTGCACTGAATACCAAAAATATAAGCAGTAACAAACAAAACAGGGTAATTTGATTTCATGTTGACTTTCAGACACTGACGTCTGCTGTAAGTGACTCACCAAGCTGATCTTTATGCCCTCCATCATTAGCCTGAGAATGTCTTTGCTGAAGCTCTTGGTGTTTCCCGGCGGGAGCGGGGTGGAGGGCGTCGAGCCGTTCTCCTCAGACGTCTGTTCGCCAGATAACGGCATGGACATCGAGTGATCAGGAGACTCAGGAAAGTTCAGGAGGTCAAAGAAATCGTGGTTGACGTCTGGAAAGTAAATGACAAAATTTATTCAGCCTACATGGATTGTTTCTTGTTGTCACTAATAAAAAAGTACCATGGTAATACCGTATTCTTTGAAGGAACCATGTGAAATGCATTAAAGTGTTTTTCAAGTCAAGTCACCTTTATTTATATAGCGCTTTTTACAATACAGAGTGTTTCAAAGCAGCTTTACAGAGATAACAGGAAAATAATGCAATAAAGTTTGTTTCTAGAAGAAAATAGCGTCACAGTAAGTTCAGTGATGGTTCATTTTTGTTGTAAAAAAGTTTCCGCTCTGGAGAAAACCGTGATGTCACCGTCCAGCTCAGCTTTGTTCTCTTATAATGGTGTCAATGGAGGCCGATCAATAATATTGTTGAATATTAAAGGTGCTCTAAGTGATGTTGGGTGTCGTCACTTCTTGTTGACGTTCAAAGTATTGTCAAACAAAACGGAGCCCAGCTCGACCCTCCCTCCTCCTCATCCCGTCCCCTCCTCCTCCCTTCCGTGCTTCCTGAGACAGGCTTTTCCGATGTGAATTCGGGACTTCGCACGTTCCTTCTCCTTTTCCCTCTTCTTTGCTATTTGTTATATCAAAATTCTCAAGAATATACAATTTTAACGTTAGTCGTTGTCTAAGACATCTCTAACTTCCCTCTTCATGCTTCTTTCTCCTCCACACCCGCCTTCATGTGCATGTGCACTAACCCCCCCACCCCCAAATCATTCTTGTCTGTGATTGGCTGAAACACTGTTTGTTATGTTTTGTGGTGCAGGCTGGGCCAGTTTGTTTTTGTTGCCGTTTGTGGAGCCTGAGCTGTCTACAGAGACCGTGATTTTTACAGTGTGTTCAGGGGACAGGCAGCCAGCGGACAGTGAGGAGATGTTTGCTGGATGTA
This sequence comes from Scardinius erythrophthalmus, assembly GCF_964197995.2. Taxonomy (NCBI): domain Eukaryota; kingdom Metazoa; phylum Chordata; class Actinopteri; order Cypriniformes; family Leuciscidae; genus Scardinius; species Scardinius erythrophthalmus. Next base: position 35,285,796 of record NC_138241.1, read on the forward strand.
GGCATGTGCCGGTATCAAATTTTCATGCTGCGATTAATTGATTGAGCTTTTATCACGGTATATGGTATTATCACGATATTTGAATTGCTCAAGAGATACGGATGGATTGGGGGGGGGATGTAGAAAAAAAGAACTTGCATCACAATAGGTGTAATTGTGATTGTCAAAACATTTGGTAACTAAACAGAATTTTACACAATTTTCACGATTTCAATTCAATTCTTGGGATTTGATTTCAATCTTGATTCAATATTGACTCTTTGGATAAATATTAGGTAGGCTACAGTAGATAGAAAAAATATATCTCACATAATGCTGTAAACATACAGAGCCCTGTCAGCTGGTATTATTAAAGGTTAAAAATTAATAAATTAAATTAAATATAATTTGGTTTTCATTATAATAACAATTATGACACAAGTAAAAATATAATACAAATGTAATATAGTGCACATCTATAGCTATTTTTTCTAGTCAGCTAACGTGTTGGTCATTAAAAGGCTTTCCTGAGGTAAATGTAACGTTCTGTGACATAATTGTTCAGCTGCGGTTTTATTGACCTCTTTCCGTGGTTGAAAAACACTGATTGACCGATATTATGTATGAGGCATAAATACCTTTCAGTAAGTTGTACTGTATTTTTAAATAAAAAGTAACAGATGACCGGTAGGGTTGGGCGGTATTACGGTAATATCGGATACCGCGGGATCTTAAAATAGCACCGGTATCAGTTTCAATACCGTCATTACCGGCACTTATATAGCCTATAATATATATAATTTATTTATTGCCTAAAAAATGCTTATGTGTGGTTGCAGTTTGGCAATATTTCTGGTTCCAACCGAATGAGAAGGGAGAGGCGGTAAATACTGATGAGGCAATTTGTAAATTGTTCCATAAAAAGGTGACCGCGAGAGATGTAAACACCTCTAACCTAATGTCGCATCTCCGAAACTACCACCCACTCACTGCTGCCAGGATGCATTTTGTTCTCGAGTTCATTAAATAAGCGCATTAAGTTTCGTATTGGTTAAAATATTATAATGTTATTTTTTCCATCTTTCTTGATTATGAAAAGTGAACAGCACAAATAAGATGGGATGCATCGAGAGTCAGACGATTTGACCACTTCAATAAATTTCGTTTTGTAAAAGGCCTCTTTAAAACGAATTTCGTTTTGTATAAATTCTATCTTAATTTTAATAAATTTTTCATCAACCAATTGCCTATATATTTAATATAATCATGACATGATGGGCGATGGCATGCCGCGGTCACTTTAACCGAAACTTGGAGATGGCGATCGTCAATTTCTTTAAACAAAATTCAAAACGAAAAGAAATATAGGGTAGCCTACTCTCTGATTAATCCATGATGTGCATTTTTCTCTATAGCGTTCACAGAGATGGCGATCGTCAATTTCTCAAAACGAAAAGACAAAGGCCACTCTGATTATTTAATCCATGATGTGCATTTCTCTCTAGGCGCGTTCATACGGAGATGTGATCATCAATTTCAGCAAACGAAACCATACAAACCGAAAAGAAATAGACTAGCCTACTCTCTGTAATCCATGATGTGCATTTCTCTCTATCGTTCACTATGGAGATGGTGATCGTCAATTTCTTTAAACGAAACAATTCAAAACGAAAAGAAATATAGTCTGATTAATCAATGATGTGCATTTCTCTCTATATGCGCGCTCACTACAGAGATGGCGATCGTCAACTTCCACCTTTGCAGAAAAGTTTTATTAAAAATCAAATGGACACGCGTCACCGAATTACAAAGGCACTTCTTGCTTGTTGCACGCACACAGTATTATGTTGAATAATGGTGGGCTCGGGCTCATAATAACAGTTAATGCCGTCGACCGGACTCAGACACAACGTGCACGGCTTGATTTTTTTTTTTTTTTTTTTGCCCGATCTGGCATTCAGTTTCTGAACTGTGTAGGCACAAACTAACAGTTTGGTGACGCCGTCTGAGCCCATTATGTCATAATTTTTAATTAGTCACGGTAATACCGTATACCCCGGTAAAATAGGGAGGGGGTTTGACGGTATCAAAATTCGAATACCGCCCAAGCCTAATGACCGGTTTACTTGAACTGAGGTTTTACAGCGATCGGTCACGTCACGTTTACAAGCGCCAAAACGGTATTTATTGTCTGAATTTCGTAATAAAATGGACAGAACCTGATAGCTGAGAATTTTTTTCATATCAGAAGTAACCTGCTCTGTCTAGTCTGTCGGGTGTCAGTGTCCTCTTTGCTCCGTGATTTTTCTCTGCGTGAGAAAATGGATGTGTGGGGCGAGAGCGAATGAAAAGTGTAAATTGCGTGAGTCTCACGCTGAATGCGTAGAGTTGACAGCCCTGCTTTTAGAAGGGGGATAAATCGTCGGCAGCGTTCCTCCTTCCGCCATGCTTCTTCTCTATGTGAGGATTGCTTGCATTAGACTAGAGTGCGCACGGCGCCGCATGCACACAGTGCTAACATGTGGGGATTGTTTACATCAGAGTGTGCACGTGTTTCGCGCAGCATACACGCAGTGTTTGTTTAATCAGTTGATGGAAAATAAGCTAATGCGCGTTCTATAAATATAAATTCTGATTATTATTTTTCACGATATTTTGAAGTGCCCGCGATAACAATATCGTGCATATTCATTATCGCGGTTTATCGCATTACCGAATACCGGCACATGTCTAGCTGGATGTGACAAAAAATGTTTCAGCTTAAAAAACGTGTGACATCGCTTAAATGTTCAATGGTTGCGTGAGCTGATGTTTGTCGTATGTACCTTGATAGATGAGTCTGTTAACGGCCAGAACCACGAGTCTCTGCAGTCGCTGGACCAGCTCCGTCTCGCTGGCTCTGATGGGGTTTTCTTGACTCATTCTGCGCTGCATCATCTCAGTGAGTTCATCACTGGCCACGGAGCGCATCCGCGTCAGCAACAAGTCTGACGGGGCCAGCGTGAATCGCCTCCGACCTGATCAAAACATGCATGTGGTGAACACAACAACAAACTGTGTGTGAAGAGCAGAGGATATTAATATCAATATCTCATCACCTCATAAATGCATAGACAATAGACAAATAAAGGTATTAAAAACAACCTTGATTGATGCTAAGTGGTTAGACAAGGCAGGTTGTCATTTACACCCGACATGTAACATGCATCCTAGCAAAGTTTAAAACTTGTCTCAATGGCTATATATTGTACGAGTAGGTGAGCCTTAAATGTTTTTAGGATTCATCAGGGTGCATTAGTTTAGATACTCCAGTTTAAATTGCAAAACAAAAAGTGAAATATTAATACAATTTAAAATAACTGATTTCTATGTGAATATATTATATGATGTAATTTATTCCTGTGACCAAAGCTGAATTTTCAGCATCATTAATCCATTAGTCACATGATCCTTCAGAAATCATTCGGTAACACTTTACAATAAGGTTCATTAGTTAACGTTAGTTAACTACATTAGTTAGCATGAACTAATAATGAACTGCACTTACAGTATACAGCATTTATTAATCTTTGTTAACGTTAATTTCAACATTTACTAATCAGGGTAACTCCGGGTTTTTCCTGGCTCAAAATGAGGCGGAGGTGGTAAAATCCTATTAATGTATTTTAATAATAAGATAATAAAAATGATATTTTTTGTAGATCATCACATAGCCTATTGTGTTTCCCACATTGTTTGAGCTTGGTACCTCTAGGGGGGGGTCCGGGGGCATGCCCCCCCCGTAAGAAAATTTTGTACATTTTAAAGATAAATTCATTAATCTGGTGCACTTTGAGTCACCCAAATCCACTGTTAAAAATAGATAATCCACCCGCAAACCACCTATATTCTCTGATTTAGATATCTGCATCTGATCATCTCATTACAATTATTCAGTATGGTAACATATCACACTGAAGTAGGCTGATTTAAAATGAACATTTATTTAAAATAAAAGTTCTTCTTTTGGCAAAATTACATAATTCCTTAATAGCCTAAACAGAGGCTTTACTCCCTTCAAACTTCAATTGTTTAATTTCATTGTTGTTTCAATCTTTCATTACATTGCTGTTTGAATACACTACTTTTTTGTACCTTTTATAAAGGGCATTTTTCCCCTAATTTTATTAAATGTATGCTCCATCTTTCATTTCAAATTCTTAAATTTGATCAAATAAAATAATAAGACACTAGGCTGTTACCAATTCAATTAAATAATTTACATTGAAAAATAATAACTATTAATTTAGATTCTTTTAAATATTTTTGAATATACAAATAAGGAATGTTGAAAAGAATGATACTTTATGAAACTAAACCGCCAGTAGGAGGCGGCAGGCGACCGTCTTAATGGGCGAGTCATTGAGTCATTCATTCAAACGATTCGTTCAAAAGGCTGATTTATTCAGAATGAGGCAGTTTATGAATGGGTAATTGAATCTTTGACTCAACCGATTCTTTCAAAACGCTGAATCATTCAGTAATGCAACAACTGTTGCATGCCATGCGCGATGGTTCTGCGGTGATCTTTGTTTGGAACTATTTTCGCTGCTGAAACAGAACAAAAATAGTCATTGCGTCTAAAATGTAAGTGACTTAATTTTAACTATTTGTTTATTGAACTGTTATGAAATCCGTCTCGGTTTCAATCTTGATGGCATTCAGGCAAACAGCCCTCTGGTCGTGTGTAGCCTAGGCTATATATTGTTTCTTAACCCTTTGATGCGCACACTATGGATACCCCTTCTAATGCACAACATGGGTCTAAAAAGACCCGTATTCATTTCCTATGTTATTTCATGCATGGCTTGGCATTTTTTTTTGTTTCACCTTTTGAAATCACTTTATTTGAGCATTTACTATTTCATGATCTATTAATTTCATGATTTATGAATATAATTTTTATTTTATTTTATGATCACAAATTCATATTTTAATATTTTTTTATAAGTTTTGTGTTAAAACATCAAGTTTACACATATGGGTCTAAAATGACCCATCTATGCAAGCGTGATAAAACAAAAGAATAAAGAAAACTTTTTGTTAAAATAACCAATGTCACAGTTGTTTAGATCAACACATTTACTGTAACACTTGAAATATGTTTATTGGCCACTTTGTCACACATAACACGCATATATGCCTAACCGATAACACTGAAATTGAACTGTAGTGTAGTGCAACTGTAGGGGGATCTCCTCAACCACCACCAATGTGCAGTATCCACCTGGATGATGCGACAGCAGCCATAGTGCACCAGAACGCCACCACACACCGGCTTATGTGACCGATAGCATTGATTTATGACCACAAATAAAAATGAATAACGGTACAAGGTTTCTGCCCAACAGCGACAATATATACTTTTATATATAACTTTCTATTGCAAATTTTATTTTAATGACCTAGCTAACATTAGATAAAATAGAATGTCGACACAAGCTAGCTAATGGTATTGGACATGTTTCTCTTTCACACTAGTAATGGTTTTCAAGGTCAAGGCAACCTTAGCCTACAAGGCTATATCTATATTTTTCTGTAACAAAAAGTGTTTTAAATAAAACTTACATTCATGAAAAATACAAAAGCAGCCGTGTTGAATTGTGAAATGTGTGGCAGATGAATAGTTTTCTGCAGTAAATATATTTATACATATCAAAGGTTCCTATACGGGTCATTTTTGACCCATGTGTGTAAAATGGATGTAGAAATACAAAAATCGTGTTTGTTTATAAAGTAAGAAAGGAAAAATAAACATAATGATTTTTGAAAATCAAAAACAAGATATTTAATGAACACCTGGATTAATAAATTATAAAATACATTTATTTCAAAGATTCAGCAAAGAAACATGAATACGGGTCTTTTTAGACCCATGTTGCGCATTAGAGGGGTAGTGACACAAAAACCATTTTTATTCGAAAAGTAAGAAAGGAAAAATTTAAATATTGATTTGTAATGATCTAAAACAAGTTAATTGAGGAATACCTGGAATACTGAATGATTAAATAAATTTCTTGCAAAGATATAGAAAATGAAAACTCAGTCGGGTCTTTTTAGACCCATGTTGTGCATCAAAGGGTTAACTATAATATGTTATAAATAACTGCGCGAGCCTCAACAGCGCTACATTGTTACCGTCAGTACATTAGGTAGGACTATATTATTATCAACCATAGGCTATCAATCACCACTTACTTTAAATGAAATAAAACAGAATCATCCTCACGTTTTCGGTGATTCCCTAGTTATTTTTTATTGTCGAGAGACGAAGGCGGCCGCCTCATAATTCTCTATGCAGGAAAAACCCTGGTAACGTAACGCGTAAATGCGCTTAACTAGTGCAAATCAAGCAAACTAGTATGCAAAGGTCATGAAGTGTTGGCAAAATAACACATTAGGGGACTGGAGTGAATATGGAATTATTTCCAGAAAACTTCTTGCACAAAATAAATTCAAGCACTTTCAAGCACCTGTCTCTATGTATGTTTATTTTCAAAAACTTTCCAGGGCCTTGAAAACATTTTTTCAGATTCACAAACTTTCAAGGATTTCAAGGACCCGTGGGAACCCTGACTAATGTTAATCATGTTAACATTAGGTAATGCACTGTGAACTAACATGAACAAACAATGAACAGCTGTATTTTTATCAACTAATGTTAACAAAGATCAACAAATACAGTAACAAATGTATTATTCATTGTTAGTTCATGTTAGTTAATATATTAACTAATGTTAACTAATGAACCAATCTTTCTAATATTCTGATTTGATGCTCAAGAAACATTTCTGATTATTATCAATGTTGAAAACAGTCGTGCTGCTTATATTTTGGAAACTGATTTTTTTTTTTCCAGGATTCTTTAATAATAAGAAAGTTCAAAAGAAAAGCATTTATTTGAAATAGAATCTTTTGTAACATTATAATTATTGATCATGTCACTTTAGATCCATTAAATGCATCCTTGCTGAATAAAAGTATTGATTTCTTTAAAAAATCCTAGATGGATGTTAATGTCAGGTGTAAATGAGAGAGAATGAGAATTATAAACAGACACACAGAGTTGCAGAAACACTTTTAGAGGCCTGGTGCAACTCTGACTCTAGACTGTGTGTATTTAGTCTTGGTTCATTCATGTTAAAGCACACACAGGCACCAGTAGCTCAGGACACTGGGCAGATGAGCGGCAGACAAGCTTTAATCAGTTCACTTTCACACGACCAACATCCCTGAGAGAGCCAGGGTGTTGTCACCCATCGGTGTGGATGGGGTCGAGGGCTACCTGCGTCTGAGGGGAACATGTAGGAGTTTGGTCCGGTTGGGGAAGGGAGGGGGGAATCCTGGGACAAGAAGCTGAACGGGGAGGGAACAGGGATCAGGCCGTACGAGCAGTAGTGCTGACGGGGAATACGGGGAATTATGGAGTCTTTCAGCCCCATTGAACCTTGGGAGTGTGAGGGGAGGTGATAACACAACAAAAACACATGAGCAAACAAGCGTGACATCCGGGGCTGATGGTTAAGACAAGATGAATGGAGATGAAACACAAAGACACATAAAAAAAAAAAAAAGAGCAACATGGATATTCGTCAAGATTTATAAAAGAATTAATAAAAAAAAAAACAGGTTTGGAACAGGGTTATTATTGTTAACTAAAACTAAACCATCAAAATCATAATAATAATAAATTACTTGAAATAAAATAAATGATAACTGAAATAAAGTAAAAAATATATATATTTTTTAACATTTTATTTCAGTTACTTAAATATAAACATTACTAAAACTAAAATAAAAATGTTTATAAACACATAATATAATAATATATAGACCTAGGAAAAATAAAAAAGCACAACTAAATTACTAAAACTTTGACATTAAAATGGAAATTATAAAAACTTAATTTAATAGTTTACTTATAATACTAAAAGAACCATGAACAACTGAGTAAGAGTAAATGATGACAAAAGTTTATTTTAGGGTAAACTGTCCCTTTAAATGCAAACCCAAACAATCAAATGAATCAAATGAATCAAATGAGCACCGAAATTTCAGCTACAAAAATTTTTCGGCAACAAAAGCTATTTTCGGTTTCAGTCTGAAATCAGTGACCGAAACAGACGCTTCTCCAATGGCACGTTTTTGACTGTGTTCAGTGTCTAATTTGTGCACAAAATAGCTACAGCAGTTAAACATGTCAGCTGTGTGGACACTAGCTCTGGATCGACAATGATAATTTCTCGATTGTAATCGGTAATGATATGGTTTCTTAAATCTAAAATCTTTTAGTCTGTGCTATTTTCTATTGATGCTTAGGGCCCTATTTTAACGATCTGAAACGCAAGTATCAAGCACGAAACGCAAGTAACTTTGTGAGCGGATCTCGACGCTCGACGCAAATCTAAAATGTGTTGGTCTGAAGTCGCTTCATTACTCATAGGTGTGGTTTGGGCGTAACGTGAAATAAACCAATCAGAGCGACATCTCACATTTCCTTTAAGAGCAGGCGTGCTTGTTCCATGGCGGATTGCTGTTATAATGGCGGATTTGCCAGGAGCGGTTCACAGCCGAGGAGACCGCCGTTCTCGTCAGGGCTGTAAAACACAGAGAAGTGACATTGGGTGACTTGGTGACAAGTGACTTTAGACGAGGTTTCTCCTGGACTGTGGCGGAATTGTTTTCTGAAACTGCAAAATAGCACCAGGGAACGTTTGCGCCGGAACACGTCTCCTCTTTCCACTGAACCGCCCCCGGGAGCGCAAGTTCATTCCCTAGTTTACCGGCGTGCGTCTGTGGAGGGAAAAGTCCGCTGTGCGTCGGGTGCAAAATAGGAATGATACATGCGTCGGTGTACAAAGTCAATTGCGCTGGGTGCGAGATAGGGCCCATAATGTGAATAAAGCTACTCTAAACAGTAGCAGTATTTGGTTTTGGCCCAAATTTTTTATTTCAGTGCATCCCTAAAAAAATACCAAACTCTTTCACCTTTAAACTGTCTCACCTGCGATGCTTTTGCGCTTCTGCTGTAGAGCGTGATGTGGCGAGGTGGGGACGTGCACGTAGCTGCCTGATTTCTGAGGGTCCTGATTGGCTGTGGTCTTGATGAAATCAATGGCTGCCTGTATCACACGGAACTGCAGGGCCAGGGCCATTTCTACAAGACGAAATCACAACAGAATATGTCCTGTTACATTCGAATGGTACGTCACATATCGCATCATTGTCATACAAAAGTATTTCTTTTTTACCCTGTGTGCGCCGAACTTTGCTGGTTTGCATGTAGCCCAACAGGGTGATCAGGTCTTCAATGATGCGGAAGTACTGAGAGCCCGAGGAGCTGCAGGAGTGGATGGTGACGGCCACCAACAGCTGCTGAATGTCACACACCACCAGTTTGTAGTCATTCGGAGGAATCCTACAGAGCCAACAACATCAAGAAAGAGTTCACTTACTGTAGTTATTATGTATAATCTTTCATAATAGAGAAGTAGGGTCCAATGAAATGGATTCCGTTTTAATGGTTAAATAAAATTGTAGTAATCAAAAAGCATGCCTAAATCATTGAAATCATGAAACTTGTACAATTCAACAACACTTTATTAAAAGTTAGTATAAACAAAAACAACAAAATAATAAAAACATTTTTTTAGGGCCCTATGAAATCCAATTTATTTTGCCTAAATTTGGTGTTTTCTGTTCTATTCTGTTGTTTTAAGCAAAAAGCATGTCTGGATTCAATTGAATGCATAAACAAACAATTTATTCATAAATTTACAGTAATAATGGCTTATAAAAAGCTACATTATTTTCTGGATTTATGATTTACTGTTACATTTTAAATTTGGAGAAAAAAGTGTGATTCCTTAATTGTATAATTATCATTATTACTACTTTAAGAAGCACCTTCTACTGTACAATAGCAATACATTTCTGTCATAAGCACCAAACTTTTATTTTTGGCGGGTTGTTGTGAAGAGCTTTGAGTTTGTGTGTATATCTGATGACAGTTTTCTGGAGATGATGTTCATGTCCTCGTACAGCGAGACGGCAGACGAGCGTCACACACGCTTGAGTTTGTGTAGTAGAGCAAACTAAGACACACAACGTGGAGACTTCAGATTTCACTAGCAATAGAGACACTAGTCCATATCGTGATTTAATTAAGTGTTAGGCCTTACTTTTGATTTGTTCATCTAAAATTAGCAAAATTCTATGACATTCTACACTGTAAATTCCATTTTTGCGACTGAATTCTGTGATTCCGATCATGCTATCTGCATCGAAAAAATCATCAAGGAGCTTCCCCAACACTGACATCACTTTAAATATCTAAAGCCAAGTGCTCACTCTGTGATTTTGGCCGTCTGAGACAAATTTTGCAAATCCTAAAAGATTCCTCTAATCCTAGCCTAAAATCTGAAGTCTTTGATCGTTAGTTTGACATGCTCACCGACAGCCGATTAATGACCATTGCGATTACAATTTTACCTCAGACGAAATTCCATTAGTGTCAGAAGATTTGACTCTCAGTCCTGCAGTGATTCTCCTACGACGACCGTCTAATTGTCTTCGTTTTTCAAGACAAGCCATGACCAAAATTAACATTAGAGATTTCTTTGTAGCCGCCATTTCAACCCCGCGTGTAACGCAGCTCACATCACCGAACGTGTCATTGATTGATGATGTAAAACTCTGGACAGGTTTTCTTGCGTGCGTCCACTTTTAACGCGTCTTGACTGTCGTACAGTCTGACATTAATGACAACTGAGATCTTACAGTGTGACATGGCTTACAGCAATCATGTGACATGGCTTACAGCAATCATGTTCGTACAGTCTGACAAGCAACAATCGTAAAGGACTATTATAAATTAGGGATGCACGATATATCGGTATTGGCTGATATCGGTTCATTTTTAATGTTATCGGCCCAGTAAGAAAATTTGGCAGAGATATTAAAGCTGATAAATAATGTATTATTTCCTTCAACAGAGACTCTTCAGGTGCGCACTGATCAACATGATGTTTCTGAATTGCTTGAAAAATTATTGAAATCCCTTTAACCCTCTGGGGTCTGGGCTGTTTTTGGGGCCCTTGAGATGTTCTGACATGCCCTGACATTTGTGCTTTTTTCAGTTGCTTATAAACACATTAATGGCAAAGGTGTAAATTCACTCTATAAAGCACAAACAGGGCTACCATAATATGTGAGCCACGTGTATGTACATGTTTTCATTTTTGAGAGAATAATGTTTATGCATGGTTATGGAAAAAAATAAAAAATAAAATTTCTGAAATAAGGCCATAAAACACATAGTAAATATGTGTCAATAAGACTTTTGAATATTGGATGTCCTCGCCTAGTGTTTTTTCTTCAAAATTATGTGAAAATAGTCTTGCTTTATCGTTCACATAAAACAATACATTGATTTAAATTGATGTAAAACAGGTTTTGCTTGGAAAGCCAATATGCGAGTGGGCGTGAACGAGGAGTGGTTTACAACTTAGAACACCCACTCTGCATAATGACTCTGCATGATTAGCCATTCATTCAGGTGTGACACTGAGCCACAATGCAAGATATATTTAGAAGAAGACTTATATTGACCATTTAAGATTTTGCTTACATCTATCTTGTAAATATGTTTTGCCATTTTATTAAAAAGGTTACAATTACAACAATATTACAATTTCAACAATATTTCAAGTGTACTCTTTCTTTGTTAAAAAAAATTATTTTAGGCCTACATTTTATCTATGTATTCATTACTTTCATATTTCGCCTGACTGTAACGTTGTTTTCATGAAATATTAGGGCATATTGTTAATTTGCAGTTTAATACGTTGCTTATACAAATAGCCTGCATTTTATTTCAGCATATTTCAGTCGATTTTTACTCATCTCAGTATAGCAATACAGTTTGCTGAAACATCATCATTCATTCACACACGCGATTTAAATTTAAACTGTCTTTGCCAGCTGTGGTAAACAGCGCGCATCTCTGCCGTTCATTCATTCACAAACAGAAACCCACATGAAGAAATTCACGTGAGAAGGAAAAAACTTACTAGTATTCCTCAGCTCGCTCCTCGATATACCCGCACTTCTGGGGGACATTTTCCATTATTATTCCTCACAGCTGCAAGACGGTGTAAACAAGTAATGATCTGAATAAACTTGTGTTTTCTCCAGCTGAGATGGGGGCGTTCACAGGATTGCGTGGATTGCCTCAGTCATTTGCGTTTGAATAGCGTGCGCTCTCCGTGGGCGGAGTCACATTACATCTGAATCAGATGTAATTAGCTCGACTGGAATCGCTCTCTTTTAATACAGATTTCACAAGATGAGAATATTTGTTTTTTATATAAATTACTTCATTAAAAAGAAGAGAATTCAAGCTTCATGTCTGTGTGACTGTATGCCTGTTTGACTGAGTATTCGCTGAGTTATTGTTCATTTTCGGACGCGTTTCAGAATGGACTACACTGACAGAGAGAAGGCAGAACTCGCCTCGTGTTTATTTTTCTTTATTTGGCAAAAAGCACAACACTTTGTTTTTATTGTGAGTATACACAAAAATAATACACATTTAACAGAATCGATTGATGTATGAAACTTGTTTTGTAAAATCAAAGTCAAAAGAGTATTTCGGGTCTCAATTCAACTCATAAGGAAAAAAGCGAGCAGATCACGCCGGCGTGATCTCCGACCTCTGAGGGTTAAAAAGGGAAAATACGGTAATGTGCAACATGAGCAACGCAAGTCTGTCATATCGGCTTCATAAAATTATAACGAGAACATCATAATTGTGCGTTTGGGACATGGCTTTTAATGGTGAGACTTTTGTTTTTGTATCAGGCTCTCAAAAATGATATAAAAACGTGGATTTAAGGTTTATCGGCAAATATATCGGTTATCGGCTTTCAAATATAAAGAATCTTCGGTATCGGCCAAAATTTTCATATTGGTGCATCCTTATAATAAATCGCACAGTGTGCACCCAGCTTAAGGCACATTACCCGTTCTCCAGGCCGTTGAGGGTGGAGAGTGTGTTGAAGAGCACGTAGAGTAAGCCGTGGTCCAGTAAGATGTCGGCCAGCTTCGGGCAGGCGTTGAGGAGCTGCAGAAGAAGACACAGGCCGTTGTGCACCAGCGAGTTCTCATACAGAGAGTTCTCCAGCAGACCCAGCACTGGGATGATGCAACGCTTCCTGAACGGGGAGATGTTCTCCATGTCCTCCAGATCCAGACTGGGAGAAGAGAGGATTGAGGTTATTGACAAGGGCAATGTTGGGTAAAGGTTCATTTAGAAATCATGCAGGAGTTTCTTGAATGCGTTTTCTGCCACATATTCCTTGCAGAAAAAACAAAACAAAATTATATATTATTATCTATATACGATTTTTTTTATATCATTAATATATTATAGTATTTATAAAAAAAAAAGGTATTTTTTTTATTTAGCTTTTATTTTTGTATTTTAATTTTAGGTAATGTTTCAATACTGTTGTTTTTTATTAGGTCTATTTAGTTTTTATTCATTTTTATTTCAGTTGTAATTATAGCCATTTTAGTTCTTTAACTTAAACTCAGATATTTTTTTTATTTCAATTAAAGTTTTTTTTTATTTCTTTAAACAAACTCTAAAAATATATATTTTTAGTTTTAGTTAATAACAACATTATGGAAATGAAAAATATATATATTTAATACTATTTTAATAATAATGTATTATAATATAATTTTATTTTTTAATATTTTTAATAAAAAAAATTGCTGTTTCATTTACAGTAAAATAAATAAATAAATAAATAAAACATTTATAGCCAACACATGGCAACTAACTAAAATAAAAATAAGTTTAAGTTTTTTATATCTTTGTTTCGATCAATATTTATTATTATTTCTTTAAATTTAAAGGATTAAAAAAAAAGAATTAGTTAATGACAACATATATAATACATACATATATATATATATATATATATATAAACAATATAGCCAATACATTTAATCAAATCACCCTCCACTGGCATGTGTGGCTAATTTTATTCTCTGGAGCTAAATTTCCAAATATGCTAAATGATCCCACAAACCCATCTTAAGAGGCATTCGCCACTGATGGTCATGTCGTCAGTTCTAAACTGTTCGCACACACTCACTCTTCCTCGAGCCCCACCGGTCGACTGAACAGCATCTCCAGGAAACACTCCAGCAGACCATGTGACCCCTGGTGCAGGAACAGCTGATTGGCCAGCAGTGAGAACCCATGGTTCTTCAGGAACTTCTCCTTCTGCTCCTTCTGAGCGCGGGTGAAGTAGGCGTCCAGGAGCTACAGGAATAAATGTGAATCCGTGCATGTATGAGAAAAGGGACATACAAATAAATAAATTAAACTCATTGCTAAAGCACTCCTGCACCAGTCTTTGCTTAGAGTGGTCAATAAAACTGGGGAATTAGCCATTTTCACATCAGCTAAAATAAACAAGCCACAGCTCTATAGAGAGATAGAAAAAGCCAACATTTTTAGTCCTCTTTTTTTTTTTTTAAATAACCTTATATTTTCATGATTTGTTTGGACAGCAAACAACAGATTCTTTTCCACAAACATTACATTTCCTATGCAAAAAAAAAAAAAAAAAGAAACTATGTGAGTGTGAGGACTTCATCATAAACTATGAAATACAAAAAATGTAATAAAATGTTGATAGAAATACTATTTAAATATATTGGCATTTTCTAATGCGGGGGTCTATTTTTAAAAATGACTCATAAATTAATCATAAATTGACATATTGCCCTAAAAGTATCATATTTTGTCACCATTAATTGGATTCTGTTGAGTGACTTTACAAAATCCATTTCTAAATGTATTCCAGAAAATTTTGTGATTAAGAACCCCAAAATGACAATTAATAATATTGTGAATTACTTAAATTCAACATTTAATATATTTCTCCAAGCTAGGAAGAGGGAGAGTTTAACCAACTTTTCAATATTTTTGTAATGTTTATGTGGTAGTAGTAAGTACTACCATGTTTACTGATTCAGTCCTGTCCACATTATAGAAAGAGATCTTCTGCTTTAATAAGCTTAAATTAAGTTAAAGCTTTACCTATTTGAGTGGATGTTGCACATGGGAATCTAATTGTTGGCAACAATGTTGAATGCTTTGAAATGTATTGCAGTGTGATCTAAAACCACTTTACACAGCATTTTTAATTGAATTATATGTATTGTGCATGCAGTTTTATAGATAGATGGATAGATGGATAGATAGATAGATAGATAGACAGACAGACAGACAGACAGACAGACAGACAGACAGACAGACAGACAGACAGACAGATAGATAGATATTCAGATAGATAGATAGATAGATAGATAGATAGATAGATAGATAGATAGATAGATATTCAGATAGATAGATAGATAGATAGATAGATAGATAGATAGATAGATAGATAGATAGATAGATAGATAGATAGATAGATAGATAGATAGATAGATAGATAGAAGAGCTAAAGCTGAGCGGACCTTCATGACGCCCTGCTGTATGAGAGGAGAAGAGTGGTTGACGAGGACGAGCAGAGCCTCGGGCTGGATCAGTTTGTCCATCACCTCCTCCAACAGGAGGTCCGGCAGCAGAAGCAGAACTCCTCTCAGCAGATCATACAGGCCACAGCAGATCAGGACCAGACAGTCTTCTGCACTGGACCTGAAGCAATCAGAACACGCGTATCGTCAGAGAAATGTCAGATCCTCGGCTGTGACTCAGAGCCTAACCAAAAATATGGTTTGTGGATTGGATCTCGGAATTAAAAATTGTTAAAGTCCCCCTGTAGTCATTCATTTTATCCCTTAAACTCACCTTTGATCATCAAAATGACATTAATATATTATTTATATGAATATAATATAAATTAATATATTATTTATATTTATAATGATAAAAGTTTTTTTCCTTAAAATACGTCTTAAAATATCTTGAATGTAACTCGACACCCTTGCCTCATTTAGTATACGCGGTTCTATGAATATGCAAATGAGCCCCGCCTCCACTCACTCACTCAGCTCAGAGATCCACTGGTTGGCGATCACACGTTGATCTGATTGGTTGCAAGGTAGTTTGTGACGTCAGAAACACCAGCGATTTCAAAGCGTGTTTTTGAGACTGTCTTTGGTTCACTGCAGTTTTAAGGAGGAAATACTCAGCAATGGAGTCGACTTATGAATTTACACATGGTTTGTCTTAAAGCATATTAAAAACACCACATAGGCATATAAACAACATTTTCACAACAGGGGGACTTTAATACATTTAATGAGTTGAACTGATTATAGATGGGATAAGTGTTTAGCACAGGAACAGCGATGACGAAGACAGGAGGCGATTACCCAGAAACTGTTGACTGAAAACGTTTTTTTAGCGCATTAAAGAGATGATGCAACTTACAAATGGAGGCTGATATTACAAGTCATTCATCTCCAAAACTCAGTGGCATAAATTAGCATAATTAAAGAGCATTATTCAGTCATCACGTGTAATTTAAAAGCACTCCCTGGATATATTAAGCATCTCTACAAGAACGAAACATATCACAAAATATTTGAAAAAAGGCTTCAGAAGAGTTTTACTCCCTCCCTAGTTCAGTAGTGAGCACACTACCTAGGGACTGCCATTTACGGGGCTGTCCTATTGCAAACAAAAAATAATAATTCTTACTGGATACATTTATATACAAAAAAGCGTACTTGTTTAAAACTATTTTGCTATGCACTTTGCAGTTTTATTAGGGTTTTAAGCATTTACATTTCTGCATTTGGCAGATGCTTTTATCTAAAGTTACTGTACGTTCACACCGCCACCGGCGAAAGCGGCAAAATTCGCTCTCGCCGCCCTGCCACCGACGCCGTAGAAAGATTCGGGGACACTCTGACGTAGATTAGAATGCGTGATTTTTTCCTCTCAGGCGGAGGACTTCTACATTCCGATTGGTTGCCGCTGGTTGCCGCCGAACCGCGTCATAGCTTATTACCATAAAGTTGACTTGATTTCAACTCCTCTCGCCGCTCTCGCCGTCCAAGGCGCGCCGCGCCGCCCTCGCCGGTGCTCGCCGCCGGCTCTCATTGAAAATGAATGGCTTCCGGCCACTTTGACGCTCTCGCCGCCGGCGGTGTGAACGCACAGTTATACATTTTATCTGTTCATGCATTCCCTGGGAATCAAACCCATAAGCTTGCGCCATGCTGTATTGTTTGAGTTACAGAAATTCATACATAAGAGATGTCTATAAACGGTTTTAAGTGACCGACCATGACTTTAGGCATCTGATATATAAATCATATTATCAAGGGAATTAATTTGTGAGGCATATTTGAATGATTAAAAAAAGTGTGTGGTGGGTTACAGATCTCATCATTTTTGGCAAACAGGGTCATTATTGTTAACTAAAACTAAAAAAAAAAACTCTAAACAATAAAAACTATATTGTATATATGTTAACTATAAAACATTTTCGCTACTTGAAATAAAATAAACGCTAACTGAAATAAAATTATATAAATAAATAAATAAAACTATAAATAGGGCAAAATTTCTAATTTTCATTTAGTTTAAATTGAAATACTGAAATAACTAAAAATAAAACAAATAAATAAAAAATAATAAAAACTATATAGACATATTTTAAAATAATAATAAAAATTTACTTAAAGTGAAAAAAAAGAAAAATTAAACTAAATCCAAATATTATCAAAAACTTTAATAGTATTTAAATTATACTAAACATAACACTGAATTATCACGACAACCATAAATATAAAAAATAAGAATTACATTTTTTAATAAAAAATATTTTTGATGGCTTCGCTCCTGCAGATTACAGTGTGCCACATGATGATTGATCATAAATACTAATTACATTAAGTGACATTCACCCTGACTTATTTACTAAAAGGCTCAGTTAAATGAGCCTCTGCACGGCCTTAAAGTCAGCATGAAGTGTAAATCCACTGTTTATTTACTAAATGCATGTTATAAATCTTATTGTGACACCCGCCTCTGCAAGCTTGTGTGTGCCACGCCCACACCTCAACATCCAATCAACAACTGAAGCACAGAACCAGCCCTACACTTTTTCTTTTTCGATAATCCATTACACACCGCCACATTTGTTTCAGCGTGAAAACAAACACAAAACACACCTAAAACGGGACAGAGCTTTGAGATTGACTGTATAAATGGATTTGACAAGAAATCTGAGGTGTGTTTTTACAGACTGCCCAAAGCTACAGAGCAGAGAAGCAAATGGATCGCTGCAAATCACAGAAACAACTGGTGGATTTGCATTTCAATATCCACGGATCATGGGATCTTTGGTAAGTTGTAAGAAACACTATATCCAACCTTTAGTTTAAACTGATAATCGTGCGTTTTACTGGCGTTTTCGGAGTTTCCTCTATTAAATCCAGTCATTCAGCAGCTCTACTGCCAATCAGTCCGGCTGAGGGAGTGTGCTCCCGCGGGAAATAAAGCAATAAGCCTCTTGAAGCCGTGATTTACAGTGAATTTAGAGCAGCTAAGGGGCTTTGCTAGCTATGCCTTAGCTGTTCTAATAAATTCACTGTAAAACACGGCTTCAGGGGCTTATTTCTTTTCTAAATGGGTTACTCCATAAAAATATTCATTTTAATATTTTTTTTATTCATAAAATAAATACCAGCAACAAAAAATATAACGTTAAAACACATTTATTCCTCCGCCAAGCAATCAGAATCAAGGACCGGAACTATCCGTTTTATAGACCTTACGCGCCAGAGAAACGAGCGCGCCGCCATCTTTAGAATATTGTTGGACTTCCGTTTTTGCGGTTGCTCCGTATATTTCTATCCATGAGTAATTAGCTTTTGAAGTGGATTTACTTAATGTAAAGTTAACGAAAGTTATCATGAGGATTGTCATGTTTAAAGCAGATGTCTAAACAAATGTCAGTAGACCGGGAAGATTTTAAAACGAGCCGTTCATTCATAAATACGCAAGATCGCTGTGACAATACAAACCGGAAGACAAAAGACAACGAGCGCGGCGCTGAAAAGGGGCGGGGCTACAGAAGGTCTATAAGTGACGTCAATGCAACAGTATAAAGTAATACCTGTCATTACTGGAGTCCGCCTTGCTGTGTCTGTCATAACCGGGTGAGTATGTGTAGCTTTCCCAGTCATCCGGGGGGGCGGCGCGGTCAGTCACGGTGGGCCAGCGAGCGATAGTCAGAGAGCCGTTCTGCGCGGGAAACGCCAAGCCCAGACTGGCCAGGTTACTGTGGCTCCTCTGGAAGGACTGGATTCCCTTCAGGCTGTCGGGTCGGCGTGGCGCTTCCTCGCTGGTCCAATCGAAATGGCCCTCTGAGTCCACCGGGCTTTCGGCTGGCCCATCATGCTCCTCTTCTACACTAATAGAGGGCGTTCGGTTTCCCACAATGCTTCCCTCGTCATCAACACCCGCAGTCTGAGAATCACAAATGGTCTTTGCAGACTCGCAGCTGCTGAGAAGCTGTTCGTCAACGCCCCGCTTCAGGGTCTCTGTGCTGCCCAGGGCATGCTGGGTAATGAGGGACGTCCCATCTTCAGGCTCGGTGGTCCCGGTCACGCTCCCGTGAGCCAGACGGGGCGTCAGGGCTGGAGAAGCGTGGGGAGAGCGATGTGTGTTAGGAGGCCGAAGAGACAGATCTTCATCTCCATGATCGGGGGAAGAAGTGTGGCGAACTGTGGGGCAAAAAAACACACATCATCTAGTCAAGTCACCTTCATTTATATAGCGCTTTAACCAATATAGATTGTTTTAAAGGTGCAGTGTGTGATTTTTAGCAGAATCTAGTGGTGAGGTTGTGAATTGCACCCAACAGAAGTTACGGTGGCCGACAGGAAGTGATGTCGTCTGAGAGTAGCCAGTTAAGCAATGAGGTTTCTTTACAAAGATAAATTAAGAAATTAGGTTTACTTTATTACTCAGTAAAACGATATGTTATTGCGAATATTATTGTCACTTGTTCATCATTGTGACAGTGTTTTATTCGCTGACTTTAGCTGAAGCTTCTTTACATGAAGAACAACATAGTGACGAAACGCGTTTGTCCGTTTAGGGTTCCTGTAGAAACATGTCGATGTAAGGGGACCCTGTAGAGGGGTGTGTGTAGAGAGAAATATATATTTTTTAATATTATCGTTATTGGCCCAATAAGAAAATTTGGCCGATATATTAAAGCTGATAAATAATGGATTATTTCCTTCAGCTGAGACACTTCAGATGCGCACTGTTCAACATGATGGTTATGAATTGCTTGAAATATGATTGGAATCAAGGAAAATACAGTTAAGTGCAACATGTGCTGTCATATCAGCTACATAAAATTATAATGAGAACATTATAATTGTGCGTTTGGGACACGGATTTTAATGGTGAGACTTTTGTATTTGTAATCAGGCTCTCAAAAATTATTAAAAAATTTGGATTTAGATTTATCAGCCAATATCTCGTTATCGGCTTTCAAATAACAGCCAAAATTTTCATATCGGTGCATCCCTACTATATTATCGCACAGCTCGTTATATAAAGGATGTATAGTATATCCAACTTCCCCCACATATACACTCATGTAAAGCAATACTATATAGCATATCAACTGCTTGATGTTTATATCATTGCGAAATCTAACTATATTTTAAAGTTGGATATACAAGTATGTCCAATTTTATCTGTATACATACAGTATACTTCTCGCAATATATAATATATAGCATATTGCAACTGTTGGATTGTTTATATTATCGCAAAATTTAAACTATATTAATCGCAGAGCTAAATAGTATATCCAACTTTATACACAAAACATTCAGTGCATCCATATAAAGCAATATATAGTATAGAGCAAATCGCAACTGCTTGATTGTTTATATTGCAGCAAAATATATCTATATTACACAGATGTATACCAAGTTAGACATCCAACTTGATCTGCATAAATAGCGTACACTCACGTAGGGCAATATACTAAACTATAAACTATAATATCGTCCAGCTCTAATCTGCTAAATGCAACTATAAAAGCATGAAGATATTAAGATTTTTATAAACATTAACATCATAATTTTATTTAAAGCTGCTTTGAAACAATGCGTATTATAAAAGTGCAATAGAAATAAATGTAACTTTAACTTGACAGAGGCAGGTTTGCGCTGTAATTGATTTTGTATTAGTCAAAGGTCATGTGTTTCAAACTTTATAAGACGCAGCAGAGCCAAACAGCCAGATAGGGACATTTTTAGTTGAATAATGCTTGTGAAGTGCGACAAAACGAGTGAATGGAGTGGATATTATTCAGATTTTGACCTTCTCATGAATAACTGCATTAATGATTATTAGTCTGCTGGTTTAATGTGTCTGGAGGAGGCACTGACCTCTGGGCTTGGGGGAAGTGGGAGGCAGTGATGCGTTCCCATCAGTGGGCATTTCGGTGAAGACGGTGGGAGAGAGAGAAAGCACGGAGCTGCAGGCGGACTTCCCTCCACTGCTCGAGTGACGCAGGAACATCATGGACTGAACCTTCTCCTGGTACATCTTACCATCTGATGGCACAAGAAAACATGAATGAACTAAAATGTTTTTGTTTAATAGGGTTTCTACACTGGAAGCGCAACACCTCTGAATGATTACTGATATGAATGAGCTGTAAGCTCGAGGCTAGACTACAGCCACAATAAAATTAAAATAAGAGCAGTTATATATGGTTAGAAACAACATATGATTTAAATTAGAACGCCAGACATGATGTTTCTCCTTTTATATAATGTTTATATATATATATATATATATATATATATATATATATATATATAGGTATCCAATATTTGTATACAACCACTTAAATTACACACAAGGAAGTTTTTTAATAATAAAGTTATAATACTAACTTTATAATCACATAATTATATTTATACTCCAAATTGTTTTGTGACATTTAAACATTTAAATATTGGCTAACTAATGAGTTTATGGTCACTGAAGGGCTTTTCTGAGGTAAATTTAACATTACATAACAAATATATACTTGTTAGTTAGCTAGATAAAATAACTTAAGATTTTATAAATTCTTATGTACAACTCTTTTTTTTATGTTGATTGATTATTAATTACATTTGAGGTATATATATATACATACATATACATATATATATACACACATATATATATATATATATATATATATATTAGGGCTGTCAAAGTTAGCGCGTTAATAACGCGTTAACGCAAAATCATATTAACGGCACTAATTTTTTTAACGTGCGATTAACGCAGCGCGTATTTTCTGTTTGACCCGTGGCCCAACCCCTAGTTGGAGAAATGGAGATACACAGTGTTGCTAACTTAGCGACACTGCAGACCCCTTTAGCGATTTTTTCCCTTCAACAAAGCGCCCAAACCTTATTTAGTTTCTGAGAATCTACCGGTACCGCCGGTACTGCTCTCTCAGCACGCGCGCGCGCGCACCTCTCTCTCTCTCTCTCTCTCTCTCTCTCTCTCTCTCTCTCTCTCTCTCTCTCTCTCTCTCTCTCTCTCTCTCTCTCTCTCTCTCTCTCTCTCTCTCTCTCTCTCTCTCTCTCTCTCTCTCTCTCTCTCTCTCTCTCGCTCGCTCGCTCGCTCTCTCTCTCTCGCTCTCTCTCTCTCTCTCTCTCTCTCTCTCTCTGCGTCTCGCGCGGAGGAGCAGCGCTTTAACTCAGTTAAGCACAGATATTATGTTGCTTCTCTATTTTTACAAGTATAGCCGAAATCAGAGCACAGATATTGTCTTTATCTTATGTGAATTTGATTTCACCAGACGACGAATTTTTGTGCAGATTAACATCTTGGAAGGGAGAGCTGGTTATGTCTTAATGGGTCGCGTTTCAGTCACCATTTCAAATTCATTCTGTTGTTTGACAACAGAAACAGTAAAATATACCAATGAAAACAGTTTTATTGAGAATTTAGCTTCATCAAAATGGGCACAGAGAGAGATAAACTACAATGTAATAGGCTAATAAATAATAAATGTACATTTAGCATTTTCAGAAGAGCTGCCCTGTCATGCAAAAATCTAAACATGTTTGTGTTAGTAAATTGCTCAGTGCAAAGAAAGAGAAGTAATGGTAACCTGCCATTTTTTTGTTCTTTCTACGTGTCTAATAGACATGAACAAGTTCTTTGAAAAACATCTGTGACCTTTGAAACATATCCTTATGCTCTATATTGTATATGGTTTCAATAATAAACATACATTTGCATAAAGCATCTATATTTATCCATGCCCACGTTGATTAGAGTATTACAAACTTGAAAAGTATTAATTTAAGGTACATTTAGAACAATTAAAAAAATGTGCGATTAAATGCGATTAATCGCGAGTTAACTCATGACAATATGCGATTAATCGCGATTAAAAAAATTAATCGATTGACAGCCCTAATATATATATATATATACATATATATATATATATATATATATATATATATATATATATATATATATATACATATATATATAAATAAATGCAGTCATGAAGTAGTTCGGACATGATGCAATGGATCCTTCCAACTTAGACCGCTTTACTGACTATAATGGAAACATCTTTTTAGTTTTAGTTAATCACTTGCATTTAGTTAAGTCATATATCATTAAGTGTATCCTTACGTAGACATGGTGTACGTTTTGTTTAATAACAATTTTCATTAAAATTAAAATTAAAGAGGTGGCCCAAAATTAAGGTTAAAGAGGTGGCCCAAAATATATTTTCATTCATTCATTCATTCATTCATTCATTCATTCATTCATTCATTCATTCATTCATTCATTCATTCATTCATTTATTTATTTATTTATTTATTTATTTATTTATATTTATATATATCATATTTCTGCCATCATTTTCTCATCTTCTCATATAAAACCTGTATTATTATTTTTTTCTTCTTCTTCTGTGAATCACAAAGCCAGAAGCAGCTTGAACATCTGGCTAATCATCATCTTTTGTTTTTTAGTTTCATTAAATAAATTGAGTCATAAGGCATGATGGTTAGTAAATGTAGACAGAATTATCCTCTTTAGTGCACTTTTCCTTTAATGAGTATGACTATCAGATACTGGTTTCCAAAATGTTTGCGTACCGATGTGCAGAGAGAAGTAGAAGCTGGTGGGTGTGTGGCACACGTAAGTGTTGGTGGGGGGGTGAACGGCCAACAGGAAGTTGTAGACCAGCCGCAGCAGGTCCAGGTCTGGAGGCGAACCCAAAACCTCCTGGATGATTTTGACAAACGAGAGGCAGACCTCCTGTGGGATGGAGGTCAGGTACTCATCCCGATGCTCCTATGAGAACAATCATGATGATGTTACAAAACAACCCACAACACTGAACTGTGATTGGTCTTCTTTCTCGTATCAATTGCATACTGGATAGCGATTGGTTGTTTCTATAATGATATTTCAACATGGATTGATTTTAATGATGCACCAAAATTAATTTGTACAGAAACTCTGCTCATTTAGCTGAAAACTGAAATTAAAGTGTATTTTATAATCAGTTAACTAATCAAATGTAGTTAATAATCAATCAACATAAAAAAAAAGTTGTACATAAAATTTATAAAATCTTAAGTTATTTGATTTAGCTAACTAACAAGTCTATAGATATTAAATGGCATTCCTGACACAACAGTTCCCTTATGTCACATTGTTTACATTACATATTGGTCGACCAATATTGTTTTTTTGATGGCCGATGCCGATATCTTAGAGAGCAGGATGGCTGATGTAAAGTCGATATCTTTATTATATACTTATATTTATTTTAATCAATATTTTATACATTTTAAATAAATTAGGAAACAAATATTTAAAATAAACATGCTTATATTACTTTAGATGGCAACTTCTTGAATCTGCAATCCTATTACAGTATTTTTCACAAATAAAGTAATTGTTTAAAAATATATAAATATGTGAATAAAAAGGTAGTAAACACTGTAACCACTGTAAAAGTAAACACTGTAACATTGCACTCAGTAATCTGGTAATATTGTGTGCACTGGTTATCATATTTTTTTCAAATAAAGACATAAGGTAACGCTAATATTATTCAGCACACAGTGAAAACGATATGAATATGACACAGTGGGCAACTGGATATAGCACAGCATATTTTAATATGAAAGATTTAAAGTTTTTCGATCGCGATTCCTAAAGCTGATCTTCTGTTTGCATTCACTCACTTCGCACGGACCGACCGTCACTCGCAATAACACGTTTATCAGACTACAAATTCACACTTCACAAGATATCACAGCTGGATTCCATTAAATCTGCAAGGTTTGTGAAATTAAATGTTTATTAGATATTCAGAGATTTGTTTAAATGATGCAGATGCGCATTTGCTGAATGTTGACTGTAAATGAGAAAGTATTTTAGCCTGATTGTTTGCCTTTTCTGTAAAAAATAATATAAAAGCAACACTTTACTTTTTCGCATACCATTTTCTTTCTTTGTTTAAAAGTTCTTTCTAACAAAGTATTAGATATGACTGACAGAGAACGTAAACTAATGAAGACGGAGAATGTGAGTGAGGCTGTGTGAGCAGGCGATGCCGTTCTCTTCTCAGGCGCTGGTGTTCTCAGCGCCGCCCGTCAAAATAAAAGTCCCGCTTCCAACACATCGGCCAATCAGAAATACTTATCGGCCGATGCCGATATTTTAAAAGTGCCAAATATCGACCACTATTTACAAGCTTATTTATTGATGTCTTTCCACAGTTGAAACTCTGAGTGAGCGATTACTTGAGACATGTACATTTTAGTAAATTATTCTTTTTATTTAATGCTATATCTAGTGGTAAAGAGGAATGGATGATCGTTCTCATACCGCTTGAACTGAGGCGCTACAGAGATCCATCACCACATCAAAGAGCGTCAAAATTACATTTATTGTTTGAGTTTCATTATGAAACTGAGAGAATTTGAAAGTTGAAACTTTCTTAGTAGGTATGCGCGCCAAAACCTTTTTTTTTTTGGTTGCATAAACAGAAAATGTATTTCCGGTTGGCGAAATTTCAGTGCATCACTAGTTGATTCTCATAGACAGCCGACAGAAAGCGAGTCATTTCAAAGACTACAACCTAAACTTACTTGCCCTCCATTGACCTCACGTGTTGTAAACTTCTCACCTGAAGCACCTGGCAGGCGAGTAGGAAGCGATGAACCACCTGGGCCTTTAGAAGCTGCCGAATGTTGAACATCTGCTGTGGATGACGCACTCGGATGAGGATCTCTAAAGCGGCCAACAGAGTCTCCCACACGCCACACTATTAGACACACACACACATACAGCCATTATAATTAGCTCTATATAAAAATAGCCAAATCTATGGTATGCTCTCATTTAGATGTAAGTGTGAACCTGAGCTTTGGCCCATATCTTCCAGTCCAGCAGTATTTCAGAGAGCAGTCTGAGATCTTGCACCACCACAGTGGATTCAGCATCCAGATGAAACTGGCCGTCTTCTCCAATCGTCAGGATCGACCCGCTACAGCAGCCGTCCAACAACGTCTATCACACCACATGCACACAGACATTGGCAAAATCAAAATCCAGTGATACTCTGAGAATATACTGAGAGAGGGACAACACAGTGTCACTGTCAGTCCGCATTAACAGTGTAACCCAGCAGGGTGCGCTGTTGAGCACAACAGTGATCTGCCACTTTTACAGCTTTAACTTGTCTTGAAAAAGGCAAACAAGTGACTAAATGGGACTACAGAGGATTTCTGGGACATTAAACGTCACGCAGAATATGTAAACTCACTAGTCGCTTTCACAGCCTCATTGTGTTTATAATCACTACACAACTATTCTAATTCAAATCAGTGCAAAATGTTCTTTAAATAAAGACTGAAAGAGTTTGACAAAGCATTTACTTCTTACTTTTTACTTCTGCCGATTGTATTTAGACTTTCTAATTCATAAAAGTTCAAGAATATGAACAAAATGTGTAAGAATCATAAACTTTTGTTGGATTATTTTCTGCAATAACGCAAAAGCCAATAGAAAATCCTATTGTTTTTTTGTTGAGGGAACAATGGTAATGCAAACTACATAAATATGTCATCACTGAAGAGCTCTATAGTTAAACTATACCTTGATATTTTTAAGGCTTTTATTATATTTAATATGCATCTTAATGTCTATGTCTTTTTTTAATTAGAGGAACCATTATTTTTTAACTAACAGCCATCTTTAGGAAACTTTATGACCAAATAAGAATTTAAATATTTAGATTTTCACAAGTCTGCATAATTTTATATGACAAGCAATTTAACTATTTATGAAAAAAAACGTATCATCTACATCTGATATGCTAAAACTCACCTTCAGAATGTGGTATCCCACAATGCACTTGGGCTTGATGAGGACCTGGTGAATCATGGAATAACCGTGGTAACACTCCATCTCATGGGTGCGATGCTGATGGTTTTTGACCAGAGACAGAAGAAGCTGCAGCGCCAGAGCTTGAGTTTTCTCACAGTCGCTCAACTCCACCACCTACAGTACAACAACCAATGAAAGAAGACAGAGAGAGGCAACATGAATGGAATGTGAGTCAGATGTTCCTGGTGCTAAAATCACTGTAACACGTCATATAATGAAAGTGAAGCGAGTTGTGAATGTGTTTTCATGTTGACATTCTGGGTCACGGTGTTAAAATGTGAGATGATTATTAGCGACGGCTGCTCCAAAGTTACTAAACGACCTCAATAAACTAGATTCATCTGCACTAAATTCTTTAATGAATATCAGTTATTTGGCATCATACCAAGATTGAGCATCTGTTGCTATTTTAATTAGCACTGCTCCTCAATTATTTTTATTGTGGTCTCATTTAGCATGGTTCACACGTTGGGTGTTGTTGATCAACATTTCTGGTTTAGATAATGTCAAAAATGTTCTTACAATAGGCTCTATGCACGAACGCTGCTGACGTATTTCCGGTAGGATCTCAGCCGGCGTCTTTACTTCCGCATAGCGCATTCTATAGGACAATTCACTTTAATAAAATTCATTTTCTCAGAAACGGAGACAACGATTTTAGAAACTGATTCGCTAGTCGGATTTCGCGCGATATGAGAGAATACTCACCCTCAAAGTTGTTGATGTAGCTCGAAATTTATAATTTAAAGAACTTCTCTTTCTTACTCATATGTGTGACAGTTAACTGCCTCACAATATTGTTAACATCATTCACGTTAACTGCTGGAAGTTTTTGTAAACAGCGAGTGTAATTTGCCATTATCTCCACCTCTGACCTAATGCAAAAATGGCTTCTGACGCAGCACCAGATGTAACTGGGCGGGCTGAGACAAAACGCGGAAGCGATCGTGCATAGAGCCTATTAGGCAATAAACACAATATCTCTGCAGGGATTTAGCTAATATACAGTGTATAATTTCAAATCAAAATGAAGCAGCATTGTAAATATGTGGTTTTAATTTGATCATATGAGTATTAAGTTAATATTGGAATTTCTGTTTTCTATGTGAATATATATAGTAAAGTGTAATATATTCCTGTGATCAAAGCTGAATTTTCAGCATCATTACTCCAGTCTTCAGTGTCACATGATCCTTCAGAAATCATGCTGCGTAGAAACCGTGATACGTTTTATTTTTTAGGATTCCTTGATGAATAGAAAGTTTAAAAAACTGCATATTTATTTGAAATATAATCTTTTGTAATATTACAAGTTTCTTTACTGACAACTTTCACCATTTAATGCATCCTTGCAGAGTAAAAGTATTAATATTTATAACATACAATACTGTTCAAAAGTTTGGGATAAGTACGATTTAGTTTAAAAATAGTCATATTTGATTCTGTGCCAGTATTTTAGTTCTCATGACAGACTGATAGGAAATGAGAGACATAAAAAATGAGAATGAGAGAAACACAAAGCGAGGCTTTGAGGTGACATTCGAGAGACGTCTGAAGGATAATGTGAAGGAACACGGTGTACAACTGAACGTCCTGGGTCAGAACATGCTGACCAAAAATC
Organism: Scardinius erythrophthalmus; assembly: GCF_964197995.2. NCBI lineage: Eukaryota > Metazoa > Chordata > Actinopteri > Cypriniformes > Leuciscidae > Scardinius > Scardinius erythrophthalmus. The sequence goes on from NC_138241.1 coordinate 35,314,949, forward strand.
CAATTTGCCCTCTGAGTGAAAGAAACGGCGTATTATCAGATTACCAGCAAAAAATGTGCATTGGAATATGAAGGAAACACAGGAGATCCCTTCGCTATAAACTTTGAAGCTTAATATTCAGATGTACCTCAGCCTCTCGAACTGATTGCTTCAATTAAAAAGCACAGCAAACAGTTATCAGAGCTTTTGTGAATCAGCACAAAATAATACCTCATCAGTTTGTGTGCAGTAAACAGAAGCGCAGTGACATAAGAACTCATTCCATTCATTCCTGGTCTCTACTAGTGACATACGCACACAAACACATACCCGTGCAAACAAGAAGACAAAAGAGCCGGTGCCACCGATCTTGTGCAGGGCGCTGTGTAGGCCGAGAGCCCTGCAGTGCATCATGGTCTTGAGAAAAGGAGGCTCCAGGATGGGGCTCTGGACCTCTTTGGCACTGAAGGGCCGCTGGGAAACCACCGCTGATTTGGCCTGGCCCTTCAGGCGGATCACGGGCTCATATATGGTGTACAGAGACGGTGTGCTGGGGGCATAAACGACAGCTAAACTCTCCTGTAAAAACACAAATGCACATATGTTGAGATTAAAGCAGATCCACAGGTCAACATTTCAAGTTAATCAAGACAGTCTTTTTTTGCACTTTTAAAAAAACAGAGCTGAATGCAGCATGTTGTTGTGAGCATGAGCAGGCACTGAGATTAATTTTTATTTTTGCCTATATGTTCAAGAAACTTCCCAGGGGCCTCATTTATAACCGTTGCATACGCACAAAACAGGGCCTGAAAGAGGCTACGCCACTTCCGACGCTTAAGTTGTGATTTATAAAAACAAACTTGACGGGAAAGTTTGCGCACCTGCACGCAAAATGCTTACCCATGCGTACGAACGTTTTGGAGTTGGAGCAGTTTGAGCTGGAGTTAAATGTCTTTTTGGTCACTTTTAGACAGAAAATCTAAAGAAAGTTATAGAGTTCTCAACGGGTCGGGTCGGCCCGACAAACCCGACGGGACCCGCGGGTTCGGGTCGAAAATATAATCAAATGACTCGGGTCGGGTCGGACCTCGGGCTTAATCTTTTCCGCTCAAAAAAATAAATAAATAAAACATTTATTAATCATCGCTGCTGGTCACCGTAAAGAAAGTCTGGCTGCTGTGTGTAACGTGCATCATGGAGAGGGGCGGGGGCAGACCTGACGCCGCTGCGTGCACGCCTTTAGCCTCGAGAAGAAGATGGAGTTGGTGAAAAGTAAACTTGCCGCAGGTGAATTCACCGTCGCTACTACAGCCTATTTATATATTTAAAGTTTATTGTTTCAGTTGTTTGTATTGTTTGTATTGTTAAAAGGTGTGAACATTAAAGGTTGATTTGAATTCCCGTCTGCTGGTCATGATAATACGTGTATGAGAGAAAAAAAAATCCGACGCGGCGTCGGGCCGCGGGCCGGGTTCGGGCAGATGATTCATGTTTATGTGTCGGGTTACATCGGGTCCGGGCTTTAAAAGCCACGGGCCGGGTCGGGTCGGGTTGTAATTTTCAGGCCCGTTGAGAACTCTAGAAAGTTATACATATACTTATACATATAATTTCACTCGCCAAGCCTATCACTTGAAGCAAATATCCATCCCTTCTTAAATGTCCACGCCAGCGAGCGCGTTGGGCTGTTTAGTAAAACTGACGCATATTTATCGGCAGATGAAGTAAAAACGTAAATCTTCATCATGAGTGATGACGCACAGTTTTATAAATGAGACCCCAGAGCTTTAAAGGGTTAATATTTTTCTTTTGATTTTGAGGTGATATATCTCTTGGTGATATATATCTTCTAGACGAATTTGTACAATACTTTATATTAGCAATATATATTTTTAGAGAAGATCTTATAAAAGAAGCCAATTTATCCATGAGAAATGAAGGTTTGTGTTTAAGTGACTCTCTTGACAGCAGTAGAGCTGTGCCGATAAACTTGACAACCGCATCATAGCACCGGTTAAACACATTTTATTATACCTGAATGCTGTTTTACGTGAATATTATGACTTATATTATATATATATGTGAAGACTTCAGATGCAAAAGCCTCTAAGTATACTATGTGCGGAGAGCATTCACTCAATATTATTATCTCATTTTTGACATAGGTGGCTTTTAGAGGCTTTTGCATCTGAGGTCTTCATATGCACTATATATATTTTATGACTTATATATACTTATACGTGAATATCATGGCTTTGTTTACAAAAGAAATAATAGGTTATAGCAATTAAATGTTACATTGCATCCATGGAAACATTTGGATTCATGCCAAATGAGAGAGGTACATCACGTGAGCCCATACTGTATATTTAAGCTTTGTCGGCTTTGTTTTATGTTTTGCGATCTGGTCATCCAATTATCAGCGAATTTAACAATATTCCATTGGACATGGGATCTCTTGTTTCTTTTCCCAAACCTTCACTCACGCCTCGCACATTTTCGCAGGGGATTATAAACGTTTCTTCCTTTGGTTCGCTTTTAATTCGTCCTACAGCGTTTTTTTCTACTTTACCACGGTAAAAAGGCGGATATAATAGGCCTTGTACCTTTTTGCTTGCACATCAAATTCTATTTAACACAGTTTGTGCTTGTTATTAGGGTAAGGCGTGTCAAGTTTATTTGTATAGCGCGGACAGCCCTAGATAGCAGTAATTGCCGTGCATGTAAAGCATTAGCATATGAGCACCTGGAACAGCATGTAAAATCACTGCTAATTAAGATGTCAGTGGGTAAAACTACACAGAAAAAGCACTTAAGCAAGCAGGAAATTAGTACGTACAAATGGACAAATAATGCTGAGGGAGATAAACAAGCCGCTGTCAGATACATTTGCATAAAAGCCTTCTGGGTGAAGACATAAAAAAAAAAAAAAACATGTATTCATATTCATAGGCTTACAATAAGCGGTGTGATGTCAACGTCTGTATTCCTCATGAGGAGCTCTCGTATCTGCTCACACTGAAGACCCTCTTGTGTCACGTACTTGGACAGTGTCTCCTGGGGCTTGCCGTACTTGCAGGGCATGATGGAGGTGAGGTCAGGACCGCTGGCGTACAGGTAAAACGCCTCCGCAGTGTCAATTCTGGAGCCTAAGACAAGCAATAACCAGTTTACTACTACTCTGCTTAACTCCCAGCATGCATTTTTAATGTAGGTAGAAAGATATAGGTAGGCAAATATGACAGCATATTTGTGCATATAAATTAAATTATTAAGTATTCTTTCATGAAAACATGCCTGTATTAATTTAATTGTCTAAGTCGTTTTAGAGCAAATACACAAGTTAAAAAAAAAAGCTAACACTTTACATTAAGGTTTAAATTGTTAACTGATGTTAACAAAAATTAGTTAACATGAACTAACAATGAACAATAATAGTTTTTATAAGACTTAAATGTTAATTTCAACATTTACTAATACATTTTTAAACTTAAAAGTTGTATCTGTTAACATTAGTTAATGCACTGTGAACTAAAGTGAACAAATGACGAACAATTTTTATTTCTATTATCAGTAACACTTACAAAAAGGTCTATTTGTTAACGTTAATTAATGCATTAACTAATAATGAGCAATACATTTTTTATAGTATTTATCAACCTTTGTTCAAATAAAAATACAGCTGTTCATTGTTAGTTCATGTTAGCTCAGGCCTTTTAAATAATATGAACAGATACAACTTTAGATTTTAGATAATGAATCAGTAAATGTTGAGATTTACTAAGATTAATAAATGCGTTAGGAGTATTTTTCTATTGTTAACCTATGGAGCAAAGTAATGCTAACTAATGAAACCATATTGTAAAGTGTTACCCAATTATCTAACATAAAATGTAAAGCATAAAATAAAATAAAACATATTGCTCACTGTTACTCATGTTAGTTAATATATTATCTAATGTTAACAAATGTGACATTATTGTAAACTGTTACCCCCCCAAAAAAAATATGAATGTCCCAAAAAAAAATAAAATAATCTAAGTCATGTGAAGCCTAAAATATAAGATACAAGAAAGAAAAATAAGAGAAAGTGTGGTAGATGTGTTTGAAACGGTGACCTAAAGTCAAATAAACACAGTAAAGACATTCAGAGGACCATCTTACTGCATTAGAGCTTTTTAAAGGTTGGGAACGGCTGGACTTGAGCCACCCATGACCTATTAGTAGCAACAGAATTGCTATTCTGTTTAAAAAAGGCTTGTTGTGTGGAGAGAATGTGGAGAATTTGTGGCTCACGCATGGAAACTACCAGAAGCAGGAAGATCCCGCGTTACCAACAACATCGCAGACTTTCAAAGTGCAAACAAACATTTTTTTTTTTAAACTAATTTTACTACATTTAAAATGTTTACATTTACTAATACATTATTAAAATCAAAAGTTGTAATTGTTAACATTAGTTAATGCACTGTGAACAAACAACGAACAGCTTTATTTTTATAAACTAACATTACCAAAGATTAATAAATACTCATTGTTAGTTCATGTTAGTAAATACATGCTAACGAATGAGACATTATTGTAAAGTGTTACCATTTATATTTTATCTCAGCTTTATTTCAGTAAACAAAAATGGTTCTATTTAATCATTTAGTAAATATTCCAAACACTCCACAACAAGCTTAACAAATTCCAAATAGAATCACTTTTTAGGCACTGGTTTCATACCATTAAAGAGCATCAGCGTGCCCATGTCCCAGCGTGCACTTGGGCTGGACTGCTCCTCTGAGGGTTGCTGACAGTGTCCAAGCATACAGTAGGTCTTATTACTGTCCGATGACAAACTGGACTTCCTAGGCAGAGTGAAATCTAGCGAGACGTCACATTTCCTGAATGTGGCACAAGAAGGGTTGATTAAAACAGTGTAGCTTTTCTGAATCAATGGCTACGTTTACATGCACAACTTTTGTTTCAAATGAACTGAATTCATTCCGACTGATGAATCTGAACGTAGTGTTTCCAGGAACGCTAAACGTGATCGGGTTGATGTGCGAGTTTATATAATCACAAGCTTCAAATCGGAATAGATTTTTTTCTTAATGCATTTTTTAATTTTTTTTTGGATCGAGCTCAATCGGATCGATTAAGGTGTTTACATGAAGACTTTTGACCGATTGAGCCGTCAATCCGATTACTAACGGATTATTTAGTTGCATTTAAACGTAGCCATTGAGAACTGAAGTCTGCATCCCTAAATTACAATTGCATATACTGGAATCATGGACCTTTTAAGACCTTTTTTAAGACTCTTTCCATACATTTTTAAGACCTCATTGCTACAAGTTTTAACCGGTTACATCGGCGACTCTTTAAACTTACATTTACTATGTATTGATTGTAAAATAACACAACTTAACAGTCTTAGTTTGTAATAACTCCTTATCAGTGCAACAATTCAAAACGGTAGCACAAGAGAATTAACTGACTAAATAATACAATTATTTGGACAAATATACATAATGAAAAGATGATACAAAATGGCATTTAAGACTTTTCAATACTTTTTAAGGGCCTTAATTTTCTCTAAATTGATTTATCATCAACTTTTTATATTTTTAAGACCCCGCGGACACCCTGAATTATCATATTTGGCTGAACTGTCCCTTTAAATCATCAACCAACCAATTGCAATCAGGGACTCACCTAATGCCGCACACCCAGAGCGTCAGCTGGCCGTGAACGCTCTTCCGGCCCTCGGGCTGCTGTGTGTATGTGAGAGCCAAGTGCTGCCACCTGCCAGCGGTCAGCAAGCCGTCTCCAGACTCCGCCTGGGCGAGCAGACCCGCCTTCATCTCATCGTTGGGATCAATGCAGGTCCTGAACTCACAAATGAACAGCCACTTTTGAAATTTAGCATTGATGACTCTTAAGGCCCTGTTTACACCTGGTGTTAAGATGCATTTTGGTCGATTGGATCTCAAGTGGACGACGCTAAATACAGCTTGTCCACTTTCAACCACTTCCAGAGGTAGTTGGAAACACATTTGACCAGATTGCTTTTGTAGTGTAAATGCTTGTGATCGAATGTGTTCGTTCGTTCGAAAAGTGGCGTTTTATATCAGAATGGAGAAACTGAATGTGAGTTTGAAGTGGACTGTGTAAGATCGACCGCCCTCCAGAAACACCACTGGCACTCACTTTTGAGGAGGCCTTTCGAAGGGAAAAAACACCTTTGTCATGTCACTCACCTGAAGATAAAGGCTCCGGTGGAGATGTTCACCCACACCTGAAGCATCAGTGCCTTCGAGCCCATGGAGAAGACATGGAGGAGGCATCGGTCTGTCTGCTGGTCCGTGACATGTGCGGGACCAGGCAGGGACTCCACCAGAGACGCCTCCTCTTCTGCAACACACAGGCGGATAAACCAATCAAACGTCTTCTTGGAGAGGGGGTGGTATTCATGCATCAGTGTTGCTATTGTTAACTAAAATTATTACTAAATATTTTCGGTAACTGAATTAAAGCTGAAATTAAATAAAACAAATACTTGAAAAACTTAAACCTAAAAAAAAAACCTTGTTGCTGAAAAATATAATGTAGCAATTCAGTAGTGAAGCTATTTTATTAATAAAAGTCGCAGGGCAGCGTTAATACGTTTCTGAGCTCCTGAATGTTTCTGTGTGCGGAGCGCGATCTCCTAGTGACGTGTGTGTGTGTGTGCGCTTCAATGAAAACAGCACATTAATATAGAACGGTGATTAAACTCACTTGGAACTACCTGTGCATTAAACAGTTTTATTGTTTCAGTTAATCAGAATCGGACAGACCGTGGCATAATAGAAATTATATTTAAAAAAACAAATAAAAAGGACAAAAACACATAACATTACGTAAACTATAATCATTAAAAAATTTTTTCGGTAATAGAATTGAAATAAAAAACATTAAAAGAAAATGCTGCTTTGGCAACTAAATTAAATAAATAAAATTAAGTTGAAGCATTACAATGACTAACACTTAAATAAAAATAAGTTTTAAGAATTTAAACAAATAAAATCAAACATAAATATATATGAAAAACTTAAAAAAAAAAAAAAAAACAATTAAACAACAAATAAATGTTGCTTTCGCTAAAGATTATAAAAATGACAAAAGCACATGACAAAAACAATATTACTGAAACAAAATAAAATTAAAATGAAAACTGAAAATATAAAAAATAAAAGTTAATTCAAAATATTAATAAATGTTTTGTTAAATTTGTTAAAAAAATTTCAGTCCTCCACGACGGGTTCCATCAAGAGTGAGTGAGTGTGTGTGAGAGTGAGTGAGTGAGTACCTTTGTGTGAGTGAGCGAGAGAGAGAGAGAGAGAGAGAGAGAGAGAGAGAGAGAGAGAGAGAGAGAGAGAGAGAGAGAGAGAGAGAGAGAGAGAGAGAGAGAGAGAGAGAGAGTGTGTGTGTGTGTGTGTGTGCGAGAGTGAGCGTGAGTGAGTGAGTGAGCGAGCGTATTTATGTGAGTGAGTGAGCGCGAGAGAGAGAGAGTGTGTGTGTGTGTGTGTGTGTGTGTGTGTGTGTGTGTGTGTGTGTGTGTGTGTGTGAGTAAGTGAGTGCGTGTTTGTGTATATGTCTGCGAGTAAATGTTTCTTTTGACAAGATTTTAGGAGTCAAAATCACGTAATCTGACACAGTGACTATCGTAACAGACAAAAAAATTGTGTAATCTGAACCAGGCATAACGTAAATCAAGCAAGCTAGTGTTCATAGGCCACGAAGTGTTGGCGAAAAAAAACATTAGCGGACCGGAGGGAATAATATGGAATTTTTTCAATTAAACTACTTGCACAAAATAAATAAATTCAAGCACTTTCAAGTAGCTGTATCTGTGTATGTTTAAACTTTCCAGGGCCTTGAATTTTTTTTCCCAGATTCACACACTTTCAAGGATTTCAAGGACTCGTGGGAACCCTGGACACTTTAGTATCTAGATAATACTTATCTGTGTTATAAGCTTATACAAAGCTTCTAGAATGATCTTCTTACCCTTCTTAGGAAGGCCGTCGTCCTCGTTCCCCGCTCGCACCCACAGCGAGGCGCTGAAGCCACTGGACATGTGAGGCCAGCAGTTCTGGCCCACTAAGGGCAGGTGGAAGGGTGCCGTGTGCCAGGGAGAAGAGCGCAGGTGACCAGGCCTGCTCGGGTCTCCTTCAGCACGGCCCAGGGGTAACTTACCCCTCAGAAGAGCGTTCACTCCACCCTTACCCACAACCGCCCCATGAGGCCTCATCCCAGGGGAAGAGCTCGAGCCAGGGACCCCTGCGCCAGGGATCATGGGAAAGGACATGTAGTAGATCGGCTCTGTGTCCGAGTTGGCCTCCACAATCTGGAGCATTCCTCTCAACAAGATCTCCTATGCATGAGGAATACAAATAATGAGGGTTTTTAATGAGGGTGTTCGCACAATTTAAAGTTTCATTGCAAACAATTTAAATATAAGGTTTCATTCAAAAGCAATCAAGCACCAACTAAATGGGGTCATATCATGAAAAACTGGAATCGGTTCCGATTTCGGTAACACTTTACAATAAGGTTCACTAGTTAACATTAGTTAGTTAGCAAGAACTAAGAATAAACAGAACTTATACAGCATTTATTAGCCTAATCTTTGTTCATTTCAACATTTACTAATACTTTATTTAAATCTTAACATTAATTTATGCACTGTGAACTAACATGAACAAACAATGAACAGCTGTATTTATATTTACTAACGTTAACAAAGATTAACAAATACAGTAACAAATGGATTACTCATGGTGAGTTCATGTTAGTTAATACATTAACTAATGTCAACTAATGAACCTTATTGTAAAGTGTTACCCTGATTTCTTCCTATGCAAACATTTAGCATTCAAAAGTTTGGGATCAGTAAGAATTTTAATACTTTTATACAGCAAGAACTTTTATTCTGCATTAAACTGATAATAAGCGACAGTAAATACATTTAAAGTGAAAAAAAAATCGATTTAAAATAAATGCTGTTTTTTTTTACTTTCTATATTCATCAAAAAAAAACCTGAAAAATAAAATGTATCACGATTTCCACAAGAATATGAATCAGCACAACTGTTTTCATCATTGACAATAATCATAAATGTTTCTTGATCATCAAATCATCATATTAGAGTGATTTCTGAAGGATCATGTGACTCTGAAGACTGGAGTAATGATGCTGAAAATTCAGCTTTGATCACAGGAATAAATTACACTTTACTATATATTCACATAGAAAACAGCTGATTTAAATTATAATAATATTTCACAATTTTTACTGTATTTTTGATAAAATAAATGCAGCTTTGGTGAGCAGAAGAGACTTTTCACAAACATTTATAAAAATGTTAACGACCCCAAATTTTTTAACGATATTGTTCTGTAACTTCCAGAGCTCAAAACCTCTTCCCAGTCCATCCACACCATTCATGGGAACTAAGCTGTTAAATGACCTCACACATCCTACCGAAAGTAGGGAGACATTTCAGTGTAATCTAAACAATTCCTCATAAATTCACAAAACAATGCATGCTGACATAATCCATAATGCAATCCATTGGCAGGATTCCTGAAATGATGCCGGTCTCTGTCGTCTGGTACAATGAGAGTGAACTAACAGTCTTAAGTGCCTGACTCCCTGTGGACCTTCATTAACACGGTGGTGGGAAAAGCGCATTTCACAGCGATACTTCATGGAGGGCATACAGTAGCGGCCAAGAAAAGAGCCTGAAAATATGACTAGATATAGCAGTTGAGCTGTAATAATCAAGAAAACACAAAATATAGTGTGTTAAATGTTGAATTTACAAGGGATGCAGACTAGTTTTCCAATAATCGACTAGGTGATTAATGGAATCACTTTTCTAGAGCTTTATATCTAGATTTATTAATATTTTTAGCCTAATTTTAGCGAAGTTTAGAAATGCAACTTCTCAGGTACTAGGTTTTTTTTTAGCACGCTGACATCTTTAACCTACCGTATATGTGGAAACCACATAAAATAGTAAATTAGGGTGTTAAAGATGTGAGGCAATAGGAAAAGAGGTGCTCAGAAGTAAAGGACTGGCAATCACAAATGAAGTTACATAACAAAAAAGTGTGAACAAAGAGCAAGATAATTATCCTAGGATGGCTGATTCATATCAGCATTGACAAACCAAAGGTTGGCATTACTAAAAGCGTATTGTGCATCAGCTTGTCCACTTTCTGACACCGTGTTAAAAATAAACCTGTTTACATGACGCTTGATCACATTGTACATTTGCATTGCATAGTTTCAAAGTTTTTCCTTTTCAGTGGAAAAGGGAACTGAAAGGGTTTCGAAAAGAGTTGTGTATAAATTCATTGTGGCCTCAATTAAAGGTGCATTGTGTAATATTTAAGAGGATCTGTTGACAGAAATGCAATATCATATACATAACTATTTTTCAGTGGTGTATAAAGACCTTACTTAATGAACCGCAATGTTTTTATTAGCTTAGAATGAGCCATTTCTCTCTACACACACCGCGGGTCTGCTTACATCGACATGTTTCTATGGTGGCCCTAAACGGACAAACGCGTTTCGTCACTATGTTGTTCTTCATGTAAAGAAGCTAGCTAAAGTCAGCGAATAAAACACTGACACATATTCACAATAACATATCGTTTTACTGAGTAATTAAGTAACCTAATTTCTTAATTTATCTCTGTAAAGAAACCTCATTGCTTAACTGGCTACTCTCTGCTGTCTCAGACGACGACATCACTTCCTGTCGGCCACCATAACTTCAGTTGGGTTCAATTCGCAACCTCACCACTAGATGCTGCTAAAACTTACACACTGCACCTTTAAATGCTTGTTTTAAGGTTGCACTTACAGTGGGCGGAGTCTTCTCCAGGAAGAGGCGGGTCAACAGGGCGAGTTCCTCCGCTGTGATACTGTCACTCAACATGGACACGAGCAGCTCCATCAGGATTGTCTGGCACTCTGAAGGGTACAACAGGCCATGGAGCAATTATAATAATGTTTAAGATTAGCATGATTCATATCAAATATGAATCTAATGAAAAACTATTAAGAACATGCCTGTCTGGAGGGGGTATTTGTTGTTAAACCATCAAAATATGAGCCAAATATTGCTCATAAATATTTTATTTTACACTGCAAAAAAAAAATGCATAGAAAAACAAAGCTCACAGGATAAATAATTGACAACAACATAATCAGTTATTAATATTTCATTGGTTCGCATTATTATTACAAATAAAACAATTGACTCCAAGCATAACGCAATATGATTACAAAATTATGAACATATTTTTTCTTTACTTTTGGCCACTATTGTATTTAACTCATATTATATATACAGTGAGGAAAATAAGTATTTGAACACCCTGCTATTTTGCAAGTTCTCCCACTTGGAAATCATGGAGGGGTCTGAAATTGTCATCGTAGGTGCATGTCCACTGTGAGAGACATAATCTAAAAAAAAAAATCCAGAAATCACAATGTATGATTTTTTAACTATTTATTTGTGTGATACAGCTGCAAATAAGTATTTGAACACCTGAGAAAATCAATGTTAATATTTGGTACAGTAGCCTTTGTTTGCAATTACAGAGGTCAAACGTTTCCTGTAGTTTTTCACCAGGTTTGCACACACTGCAGAAGGGATTTTGGCCCACTCCTCCACACAGACCTTCTCTAGATCAGTCAGGTTTCTGGGCTGTCGCTGAGAAACACGGAGTTTGAGCTCCCTCCAAATATTCTCTATTGGGTTTAGGTCTGGAGACTGGCTAGGCCACGCCAGAACCTTGATATGCTTCTTACAGAGCCATCCCTTGGTTATCCTGGCTGTGTGCTTCGGGTCATTAAGACCCAGCCTCGACCCATCTTCAATGCTCTAACTGAGGGAAGGAGGTTGTTCCCCAAAATCTCGCAATACATGGCCCCGGTCATCCTCTCCTTAATACAGTGCAGTCGCCCTGTCCCATGTGCAGAAAAACACCCCCAAAGCATGATGCTACCACCCCCATGCTTCACAGTAGGGATGGTGTTCTTGGGATGGTACTCATCATTCTTCTTCCTCCAAACACGTTTAGTGGAATTATGACCAAAAAGTTCTATTTTGGTCTCATCTGACCACATGACTTTCTCCCATGATCATCCAAATGGTCATTGGCAAACTTAAGATGGGCCTTGACATGTGCTGGTTTAAGCAGGGGAACCTTCCGTGCCATGCATGATTTCAAACCATGACGTCTTAGTGTATTACCAACAGTAACATTGGAAACGGTGGTCCCAGCTCTTTTCAGTTCATTGACCAGCTCCTCCCGTGTAGTTCTGGGCTGATTTCTCACCTTTCTTAGGATCATTGAGACCCCACGAGGTGAGATCTTGCATGGAGCCCCAGTCCGAGGGAGATTGACAGTCATGTTTAGCTTCTTCCATTTTCTAATGATTGCTCCAACAGTGGACCTTTTTTCACCAAGCTGCTTGGCAATTTCCCCGTAGCCCTTTCCAGCCTTGTGGAGGTGTACAATTTTGTCTCTAGTGTCTTTGGACAGCTCTTTGGTCTTGGCCATGTTAGTAGTTGGATTCTTACTGATTGTATGGGGTGGACAGGTGTCTTTATGCAGCTAACGACCTCAAACAGGTGCATCTAATTTAGGATAATAAATGGAGTGGAGGTGGACATTTTAAAGGCAGACTAACAGGTCTTTGAGGGTCAGAATTCTAGCTGATAGACAGGTGTTCAAATACTTATTTGCAGCTGTATCATACAAATAAATAGTTAAAAAATCATATATTGTGATTTCTGGATTTTTTTTTTAGATTATGTCTCTCACAGTGGACATGCACCTATGATGACAATTCCAGACCCCTCCATGATTTCCAAGTGGGAGAACTTGCAAAATAGCAGGGTGTTCAAATACTTATTTTCCTCACTGTATATATATATATATATATATATATATATATATATATATATATATATATATATATATATATATATATATATGTTTTTAAAATAAATTATTAATATATCCTTTAGTATTTGTTGTGCTGCTTCTCATTAATGGTGATTATGATGAGTTTTTATGATGAATAATAACATAATATAATTTAATATTATTAATATTATAATTATCATTAATAAACATCATCATTGATAAAAATGTATTTTAGTACACAACTGCACAATGTGATTACAAAATGTTTTCCCTTTTTTATTGTTTTTTTATAAACTATATATATAATTTAGTATTTGTTGTGCTGCTTTTCATTAATGTGATTATGGTGAATTTTTAATTAACCCTCAGAGGTCGGAGATCACGCCGGCGTGATCTGCTCGATTTTTTTCCTTATGAGTTGATTGAGACCCGAAATTCTCTTTTGACTTTGATTTTACAAAACAAGTTTCATACATCAATCGATTCTGTTAAATGTGTATTATTTTTGTGTATACTCACAATAAAAACAAAGTGTTGTGCTTTTTGCCAAATGAAGAAAAATAAACACGAAGCGAGTTCTGCCTTCTCTGTGTCCGTGTAGTCCATTCTAAAACGCGTCCGAAAATGAGCTGTAGCTCAGTGAATACTCAGTCAAACAGGCATTCAGACACACAGGAATGAACCTTGAATTCTCTTCTTTTTAATGAAGTAATTTATATAAAAAACAAATATTCTCATCTTGTAAAATCTGTATTAAAAGAGAGCGATTCCAGTCGACCTCATTAGAGCTAATTCAAATGTAATGTGACTCCGCCCACGGAGAGCGCGTGCTATTCAAACGCAAATGGCTGAGGTAATCCGCGCAATCCTGTGAACGCCCCCTGTATCAGCTCGAGACAACCAAAACACAAGTTTATTCAGAACATTACTTGTTTACAACACAGCGCTGTGAGGAATAATGAGGAATACGAGGAATACGAGCTGAGGAATACTAGTAAGTTTTTCCTTCTCGGGTTTCTGTTTATGAATGAATGAACGGCATAGATGCGCGCTGTTTACCACAGCTGGCAAAAAACAATATGTGACAGTTCTCCATTATGGACGCGAGCGCTCTAAAACTTTCACAGAGACCTCAAAACAGAAAGTACAAATCCTTTCTTTAAAACGAATTTCGTTTTGTATCAATTGTATCTTAATTTTAATAATTTTTTCATTAACAAATTTCCTGGATTTAAAGTAAATAGGCCTATAGCAGGCTAGCAATCACAACATAAGGTGCTTGAACTGGAGATCATCATGAATCATGAGCCTACTCGCCTCACATGTCTAAAAAATGTGAAATATATTTACAGAAAGCTGTTTCTAAACAAAACCATCCAAAACAAAAAAACTATAGCCTAATAAATGTGCATTTATCCGGTGCGTTCACTAGCCTACTGCAAAGATCGCGAGTCAAAAGCCTATCGTCAACGAATGATGATTTTTTTAGCAAACCGTATTGCTATACTGAGATAGGTAAAAATCGACTGAAATATGTTGAAATAAAATGTAGGCTATTTATATAAGCAACGTAAACTGCAAATTAACATTTATATGCCCTAATATTTCATGAAAACAATGTTACAGTCAGGCGAAATATGAAAGACAACATTTTGTTTAGTAGATTTGGGTACAGTTTTTACTGTAGAATATACTGCCTCGTCAAATAAGCTTTTGTTTAGCAATTTCTATATATAAAATAGCCTACTATTTTTGTCAAAAATAAAGTCATCAACTAAGATGTTAGCTGTAATGAATACATAGATAAAATGTAGGCCTATAATCTTTTTTTTTTTTTTTTACAAAGAAAGAGTACACTTGAAATATTGTTGAAATTGTAATTATTGTTGTAATTGTAACCTTTTTAATAAATTAGCAAAACATATTTACAAGATAGATGTAAGCAAAATCTTAAATGGTCAACATAAGTCTTCTTCTAAATATCCTTTGTCCTTGCATTGTGGCTCAGCCAGTTTCACACCTGTGTGAATGGCTCATCATTATACAGAGTCATTATGCAGAGTGGGTGGTAATTCAGGTGTAAACCACTCCTCGTTCACGCCCCCTCGCATATTGGCTTTCCAAGCAAAACCTGTTTTACATCAATTTAAATCAATGTATGGTTTTATGTGAACAATAAAGCATGACTATTTTCAAATACTTTTGAAGAAAAAATTCTAGGCAAGGACATCCATTGGTCAAAAGTCTTATTGACACATATTTACTATGTGTTTTGAGGCCTTATTTCAGAAATTTTAGTTTTTAGTTTTTTCAATATCCATGCATAAACATTATTCTCTCAAAAATGAAAACATGTACATTCACGTGGCTCACATATTATTGTAGCCCTGTTTGTGCTTTATAGAGTGAATTTACACCTTTGCCATTAATATGTTTATAAGCAACTGAAAAAAGCACAAATGTCAGGGCATGTCAGAACATCTCAAGGGCCCCAAAAACAGCCCAGACTCCAGAGGGTTAATGAACATCATCATTGATAAAATCTATTTTAGTAATGACAAACATTACAAGAATAATGAGAATTATGATTAAACTCAAAAACATTAAATCAAAAATAAACTCAAAAATGTGAATAGGGAGAAATATGCATAGCTGAAGTTTGAAAGAAATATACACCTTTATAGGAGGCATCTGATTGGCTGAGAATGTTCTGAAATCCACTGAGAATGGCTTTCACGCCACCCTGACAAGAGAAAAGAGATGGATCACATTTCGTCATAAATACAGTAAAGATTATTTAGTCCAGCTGGTCAGAGTATTCAAACATCAATATTGCAAAAGTCATTATTGACAATGGGATAAAGTAAAAAATAAATTAATAAATCCTGTAAAGATTTCTCCAACATAGGTCTGAATCCTAAAGAACTGTCTAAAATGCAGCTGCAAATCTAGTTTTTTACCAAAAAAAAAATCTCCAATTGCTAAAGGGTTTGCAAAAGGTCATTTTGTTCCTGCTACGTAGGTTCAGAGGTGTTGTCTTCAGTTTCAAGTATACTCTTTCAACCAGTTACCTAGAACAAAACTTTCTACCAACCAAAGGTAAGCTACTTAGACAAAAGCAGAAGGTCTTCTGGAATAAGATATGTCACTGTGTAACATCATTATCTGGCATGCATAAATAAATCAGTTTGGCATCGGATATAAGTCTGACCTGCTGGTAGAGCAGCGCTGCATTGCTGATGTGGCCTTTCACGGCTCCTAACAGGCTCTGCAACACGTGGCCCAAAACCTCCAGGTCCGGCGAGCCACTGGCTAACAGTTGCAGCTCCATTAAGCAGATCTCCGGGAAAAGCAAACGGCCGCGTACGGAGCCCTGAGGCACTCCTGCCATTCCCAACGCGCATTCCCCCAACACGACTCCAGCCTCCACCTTTATCCCTGTCACAGCAAGCAAAGACAGAACACTGATTACAAACAACGCAGTAATAATAAAAGAATAAGTGGTGGTGCACGAGTACAAACAGAAGGGCTGAAGAACGAGGACTGCGTGTACCAGAGGCGCTCAGAGCTCTAGCCCAGTAAAGATGAATTAAGCTGATGGAGGGACGCCACGCACCGGAGAACCCGCATGATTTAGCTGTGAGCTACCCTGCAGCTCCTACGCAAGCTCTGGGTGCTTTTTATTAATGAAGTTCTGCCTCGAACACACACACACACACACACACACACACACACACACACACACACACAGAGAGAGAGCACTCCCTTACAGACATTCTCACACACATACATAGACATATAAACGGACAGATATATAGCCTAGACAGACAGAAAGAAAAATAGAAAAAAAGACTGACAGACTGATCGACATAGAGAGATTAGATAGAACGCAAGAACGATAGAGAGAGAGAGAGATAAAATGACAGGAGTGGATAGATGGATAGATGAATGGATAGATAGATAGAACAACGGTTGATAAATAGATAGATAGATAGATAGATAGATAGATAGATAGATAGATAGATAGATAGATAGATAGATAGATAGATAGATAGATAGATAGATAGATAGATAGATAGATAGATAGATAGATAGATAGATAGATAGATAGTAGGGCTGTCACTTTTGTGAAAAAATCCTGTTCGATTTTTGAGACATAAGTGTTCATTGAATCGATTGTAAAATCGATTTTCCATGTCTAAAGACGTTTCCATTTTAAACGCCAAATATGGGCAAATCCACGGACGACGAACAGGCATTAGGACGAACGCAAAGAGGGCGCTTGAGACGTGCACAAGTCTGCAATATTTCTGATGATTTATTGGCGTGAAGTTTCGTACACAATGACAAACAGGAGTGCAACATTCTCGAAAAACAATAAGCAGAGTGGACTGCCATAGCATAAATGAAAAACATTACCTCAGTCTTCAACATGGCTGTGTTTACCATTAGAAATGTCAAACAAATGTTGCCTACGTAGGCGACTGTAGACGCGTAGCCCGAATCTGTATCTGAATGCATGAGACTGTCTGATTACTGGCAGAATTCACAGTTTTGTAGTAAAAAGAGATGCATTATGCAGAAGTATAATTTGCTGTTATGCGTTTTTGTCAGAGCCTGCAGTTGCTGTGTGACGCGCGTTCGCTGCGGGCGTATCGTGATGAGCTGGACGCGCTCCGAGAAAAGACCGTTAAAATCGATTCCCTATTTTCGTTTTCGAAACTTGCGTTGGTTGGACCAATCGATTGTGCAATCGATTTTCGAACGTAAAGTGACAGCCCTGATAGATAGATAGATAGATATAACGACGATAGATAGATAGATAGATAGATAGGTAAGGGATAATGTATAGTGAGCCGGTTGTTATAGTGAATAACAACCCCGACAGGCTGAACGGGATCCCGACGCGAAGCGGAGGGATCTTGAATCAGCCTGAAGGGGTTGTTATTCACTATAACAACCGGCTCACTATACATTAACCCTGCTTATTACATGGCTACCTACAAAATAAATAAATAATTTGCCGCGAATTATTGATTTAAAAAGGGGTTATTGATTTAAAAACGATTGTATTGCTTCCGCTAAAGAAAATAGTCCGTTCCGCGTCCATAGCAACACGCTGTTTTTCATGGCAACGGTCTGTTATACTTCGCAGCGGTCTGTTATCAAGAAATAACAGACCGCATTCTATATTGGAATTCAGCCGAGCCATGTAATAAATAGATATAACGACGATAGATAGATAGATAGATATAACGACGATAGATAGATAGATAGATATAACGACGATAGATAGATAGATAGATAGATAGATAGATAGATAGATAGATAGATAGATAGATAGATAGATAGATAGATATAATGACGATAGATAGATAGATATAACGACGATAGATAGATAGATAGATAGATAGATAGATAGATAGATAGATAGATATAATGACGATAGATAGATAGATATAACGACGATAGATAGATAGATAGATAGATAGATAGATAGATAGATAGATAGATAGATAGATAGATAGATAGATAGATAGATAGATAGATAGATAGATAGATAGATAGATAGATAGATAGATAGATAGATAGATATAACGACGATAGATAGATAGATAGATAGATAGATAGATAGATAGATAGATAGATAGATAGATAGATAGATAGAACGACGATAGATAGATAGATAGATAGATAGATAGAACGACGATAGATAGAACGACGATAGATAGATAGATAGATAGATAGATAGATAGATAGATAGATAGATAGATAGATAGATAGATAGATAGATAGATAGATAGATAGATAGATAGATAGATAGATAGATGTCTAACAGAGGTCTTCCGTAATAGAAAATATTTAAAGGAAGCTGAAACCAAACTCAACGACCAAAACCACACTCAGTTGACTTCCACTTTTTCACAGTTGTCATGATCAGTCTGACAACAAACACACACATTTCAAGCTTCGCCTTCAATTCCCTTCTTTATAATCATATCAACTACAGGCGCTGAAGGGAAGGTGAGTGAACTTACAAAATCATGCATGATCGCTCAAAAGCTGCAGTCACAAGACACAGCTCAACGCGACAGACTTACATCATAGACGGAGGAAACAATGACCCCATTCTCAGTGGAGAGAGCCAACACCAGCACATGTGACTGGAGAACCGGATCACACACCACTCGGCCAGACGGACACTCAGCCTACCTGATGCTAACCGGCACAAACCGGCTAACGCATTCCAGGTCATCCGCAAACAAATTCCTCCAGCTTTCAGTGACTTTGGAGAACTCAGCCTTGCTAACCACAATGCTAATTATTTTCACGTTCATTTTAGGTACGTAATGAGCCTTAAAGCCTAGAAAACTACACATGCACGATACTTTTGGCTCTGGATAGTACATACATACACTCCTCTCAAGCTCATTTACATTTGACAGTCAAATACAAGTGACATCTTGTCAGTTTGACACAGATGAGCAGCACAATGTAAGTATTAGATGAAGTTCTGAAGTTAGCACCTTCCTCCTGACGGGTGGAGTCCTCGGGGTTACTCTCACTGTCTGCGTCATAGCCCTCCTCTTCACCCAAGGGTGCAGCGCTGCTCACCTGAGCTTCATCCACCTCTTCAGAGAGATCTCCTGCGGGAGGAGCCGGCTCACCGCTGACCGGAGGCTTCTGAGCGAGAGACAGATGGATTATTATTATATAAGAATAATATATATTCATGAAGAAATAACTAAAATAGATTCAACATTATTATAAAATATAAATGGCAACACTTTAAAAATAGGGTCTCATTTGTTAACATGAAGCAATACATTTGTTACAGTATTTATTAATCTTTGTTAATGTTAGTTAATAAAACTCCAGCTGTTTGTTGTTTGTTCATGTTCATAGTGCATTAACTAATGTTATTACATGGCTCGGCTGAATTCCAATATAGAATGCGGTCTGTTATTTCTTGATAACAGACCGCTGCGAAGTATAACAGACCGTTGCCATGAAAAACAGCGCGTTGCTATGGACGCGGAACGGACTATTTTCTTTGGCGGAAGCAATACAATCGTTTTTAAATCAATAAACTCCTTTTTAAATCAATAATTCGTGTCAAATTATTTATTTATTTTGTAGGTAGCCATGTAATAAGCGGGATAATGTATAGAGAGGCGGTCGTTATAGCGAATAACAACCCCTTCAGGCTGTCAAGACCCCTCCGCTTCGCGTCGGGGTCCTGTTCAGCCTGTCGGGGTTGTTATTCGCTATAACGACCGCCTCTCTATACATTATCCCTTACTTAACAAATACAACTTTCGATTTTAATAATGTTATTAGTAAATGTTGAAATTAACATTAATTAAGATTAATAAATGCTGCAGAAGTATAGTTCATTCTTAGTTCATGTTTACTAAAGTTAACTAATGAAACCTAAATTAGTTACCAATATATCAGTTTGTCAATATGATAATTAAAATGCTTACTTTATTATTATTATTACTGTAACTAGTAGATTGAAGGAAGGATAATTATTAGTGCTGTGAAAAAATAAAAGTTTGTTTATATAATATTTTTTATATTATGCGTTTATTAATATGTAATATGTGTGTGTGTGTGTGCACACAAACATGTATATGTATATATATATATATAAATAAATGTAATAATATATATATATATATATATATATATATATACACACACATATATTATATAAACAAACATTTATTTTAGAAGCGAGCACAATAGCAAATAAGAAATAATAATAATAGATAATAATAAAATAGATGAAACAATTAATTAACTTATAATTAAACTTATGTTAATTCTTAATAGTATAAGGAACAATTAAAATTAAACAGATTAAACATGATTATATAATAAATTATTAAAAAAATTAGTTCAATATGTAATAATTACTAACATTTTATTAATATGATTATTAAAAAAATACATATTTTATAATCATTAGGTGGCGCCAAATATAGGAACCAACTACAGTAGTTAACCAAATATATGTGACATTATCAGGTAATTGTTTTGTGTGGACATTCAAAACCTTTGCCCAGTCTCTTCATTAGCACTTTCATTATGGTTTTTCTGAAGCACTGTGTAAAATACATAACACAAAAACTGAAGACGATGTTTGACAGAAGAACGAGTATTTTTTTTTTATATATATATTGTACAAACTTTGTAGAAGTAGTGAAACATTGTACGCAAATCTGCTCAAAACACTGCATCGCAATGATACCTAGCATGTACATGTCATCCTAATACCTCAAACCACTGCAGTTTGTTTAAAACTTTAACATTTGGTAACTTTAGGCAATTAGGAGGACACTATCTGGTAGGTAAAAAATAAAGTACTTTGTGTTCAAGCATCAAAGTCGGTAAGAAAAGGTCACAATCACTCTCTCTTACACAAACACACACACACACACACACACACACACACACGGTACCCACTTCTAAATTTTAATGCTTTCATTTCCCCGCAGAGCAACTTCAAATATCAGAAGTTAAAATACAGTAGAGAAACAGATTAAAGCAAATCCGGCAGCGCAGCAAACTCTTACCTTCTAGAAAACGAGCCCTTTCCAGAATTAAGAAATAAAGTAAACAATCCTTATAACATTGCTTCTGGTGTTTGTCTTTGTTAGAGAGACAGAGTTATTGATTTTCAGAAGGCTAGTTATAAAAAAACAAAAGAAAATATTATTTTGGTCACAGGACCACATCAGCTGACGGTTTCCACATAAAATATATCCCCCATGCGCCCCACGCTGCTCAATCACACACACACAAACACAAACAGGCTCATTATCCGATTATGTCTGGCCTGGGGTCACATTTTATTTCAGAAAGCAGAAAGCTTATTGAACTAACTTGAGTGCCAAAAGAAATCTTACTCAAGTTCAAATGATAGTTTTATTTGGGAATTACTCGGTGATGACAAGAAAGTCCCGAAGAAAATCCCTCAATCTTGCAATAGAGAGGATTTACTGAGAGGCCAATT
Organism: Scardinius erythrophthalmus; assembly: GCF_964197995.2. NCBI lineage: Eukaryota > Metazoa > Chordata > Actinopteri > Cypriniformes > Leuciscidae > Scardinius > Scardinius erythrophthalmus. The sequence goes on from NC_138241.1 coordinate 35,336,937, forward strand.
ATGTAAATCTTGCAAAAGATTGTAGAAGTCTTTGAAGACTTTATAGAAGTTTTTAAAGACGTACAAATACAAATAACTTAAAGGGTTAGTTCACCCAAAAATGAAAATTCTGTCAGTAATTACTCACCCTCATGTTGTTCCAACCATGTAAGTCTTTCGTTCATCTTCGGAACACAAATTAAGATATTTTTGATGAAATCTGACAGAATTTTGACTCCTCCATAGGCTTCCAGTGTGACCGAAACTCACCGGCCCAGAATAGTTATTAAAACATCGTTAAAATAGTCCAAGTAACTACAGTGGCACTACATTAAGTTTATCATGCGACGAGAATACTTTTTGTGCGCAAAAACAAACAAAAATAACGACTTTATTCCACTTTTCATTTCCTTCTCTCTGGGCCTCGTAGTGTTTTTGCGCTGCGCGTCTGTGTTGCACGTCATCACGCATCACACACATGACCGGCGTCGGCCAATAGTGAGCCTACGTGGTGACGTGTAACACAGACGCGCTGCGCAAAAACACTACGCGAACCAACTAGACATCCAGAGAGAAGGAAATGAATAGTGGAATAAAGTCGTTATTTTTGTTTGTTTTTGCGCACAAAAAGTATTCTCGTCGCTTGATATACTTAAGATTGAGCCACTGGAGTCATTTGGACTATATTAACGATCTCTTTAATAACTTTTCTGGGCCAGCAAGTTTCGGTCACACTGGAAGCCTATGGAGGAGTGAAACATGGCTCAGATTTCATCAAAAATATCTTAATTTGTGTTCCGAAGATGAACGAAGGTCTTACGCGGTTGGAACAACATGAGGGTGAGTAATTACTGACAGAATTTTAATTTTTGGCTGAACTAACCCTTTAAAGGCGTCACGAATTGAGAAATCTAATTTACCTTCCTCAAAACTTTCTCGTAAGTCCAGAAATAGCTTTTATTGTAATCGATCAAACTTTTCACACATGCACACTCTTTAACCCTTTCGCTCCCGTTTGCGTGTGTCTGTTTAAGAGCCTATAGAAACTGAAACCAAATCGCTAGCTCAATAATTCTTTTTGCATACAAAACCAGAGATGTAACATGTTCAGATCAAGCCTCCAACATGCTCCTGTTGCGTTGTTTTCACCCTCTAATGAGTCTGTACAAATTGCGTAATATGCGTTTACAAAAAAAAAAAACACAAAAATGCATTGCACGTCTTTGCACACATGTTCTGTAGATCTGCGATTGATAGTTACGTCTTCCGATGCTCATTGACGTATCACGTTCTGTGCACTTTGACCCCAAAGGTTGTCACATGTTGTGACGTCACAAGCTGCGTCATTTGACCATGCGTTTGACTCCCATTTGCTGTACAGGTATGTTTTTTTCTTTTTGTTATTGTCTTTTTATCATTGCTTCATTTTATCATTTATTTCTCCTTTACACACTCACAAATACACTTTTGCAAATGCAAGCACATTCACACACACACACACACACGCGCGCACGTAGCATTATGTCTAGTCTAAACGAAAGTACACGGACGCGGATGTTTTGGCAATAATAATTGCGTCCGATGAAAATGAACTGTCCGTCTGCTTATCGGCTCCAGATTCCGTTTCAAGGACGAAGCCGACTTTCTTGAAGGAATAGATCCGTCCTAGGAAGAAAGCCAGGTGTGCAGCCAAAGAAAGAAATGACGTGCAATGCATTTTTTTTTTTTTTTAAACGCATATTACGCAATTTGTACAGACTCAAATGAGTGTATCTTAGAAACTAATTTATGTAAACAGTTCAAATAAATTCTGTATAGTTTTAAATTGTTTTATCAGGAAGAAAGCCAGGTATGCAGTCAAAGAAAGAAATGACGTGCAATGCATTTTTGTGTTTTTTGTTTGTTTGTTTGTTTGTTTTTCTTTTGTATTTGTAAACGCATATTATGCAATTTGTACAGACCTTCAAATGAGTGTATCTTAGAAACTAATTTATGTAAACAGTTCAAATCAATTCTGTATAGTTTTAAATTGTTTTATGCACGTTTTTCACATTGACAAGTTTGAGGTTGGCATTTATCAAATTTCTGTATTGAAAAAATATGAATTTTTAATTTTTCCTTTTGTTTATTGCACTTTTGAGATATTTATCTAGATACTATTGATTTATTACAAATATAGCCTTCTAATTGGGAGAGTAAGGATTATTTTGATGTATGGCATATGAAAATGCTCAAAAGAATGACAGCACAGCATGTAAAAATACAAAGATATACTCTGGCAGAACTGTTCTGTGGTAGGTCATAAAGGGTTAATAACAACGCTTTAAATCTCTTGACAAACTAAAAGACGTAAACTACATTTGTATATATTTGAAATAAAATATATAGGCATAGGGGTCTCCAACATGTCGCTCGCGAGCTACCAGTAGCTACTATTACTATTACATTATTACTATTAATAATAAAAGATAAGCTAGCCTAAAGTGCATTGTAAATGTCAGTAATTTGTCTTTTTTGACTCATTCTTTTTATAAAAATGATTTAAAGGCTGAAATATGTGAGGTTTATCTTTTTATAAAAACTGTTTTGTCAAAACTTTATTTGAAGTACAGCTGTGATATCTGTACTATCACACTCATAAAATCTGGCCATCATTTTTAATGTTATTATTTTAATGTTTATGTAAACAAAAAGTGCATATTGATGCTAGTTGATTTGTTATTACTTGGTGAATTGATGTCATTGTGTAGTATTAGTACTTTTTAAACAGGATTTTGTGATGACCGTGCTCATTTTGGTCACTATAATCATGAATTTCCATGCCATTTCATCTCTAGTTATGATGCACTGTAAAATCAACAATAGTTATGTGTTTTTACAATATAATATGCAAAGTAAAATTTTCTATATTTTTTTTTTATCTCTTGACATTTAAGGGTGACATATATAGGCCTACAAAAACTCTTTTAGATCTAAAACAGTTTGGATAGTTGCTAATATGAGAGTTATGAGACATTATTTAAGAGATTTAAGTATTGCATTACATGAGTAGCTCTCTGCCACTTTCATTTTTAAAAAGTAGCTCTCAAATGAAGGTTGGAGACCCCTGATATAGACTGTACAGAATGCCAGCTTGCTTATTTTCCTCAAGATAAGGAATTATTAAGTCCAAATGTCATGCAAAAAAAGAAAATATATGCAACTTTGCGATGTGTTGAATGCAATGTGATGAAGGCCAGACTCAAACCTGTACAGCACGAGAACACATGTGCCCTTCACCAAGCATACCTCTGACAGGGACAACACAGATTTATCAAACAAGCAATCAAATTACCTTGTCAGGTTTCTCCTCGATGACATCTGGACTGCAGAACATCTCAGCCAGTGCCACACGTAGTAAGGAATCAAACAGAGGAACTGCCAGTTCAGAGTTCACGACTCCAGAACGAGAGAGCTGATCCCTGACCTCACACAGGGTCTCGTCCACAGACTGCAGCTGTGGGAAAGAGCGTGGGAAAATTACACTCATAGAGAATAAGACATTGTCATTCGCTTCAAAATGTCAATAAATAGCTCTGTCCCAAAACCTAATTTGCATAAATAGACGGTACCTGTATATTAAGGCATTAAAGGGATGGTTCGGAGTAAAATCAACCTAGGGTCCTTTGCACCATGATCTCGAGCCAAGCCTTTTTTCCCTTGGTTGAACATTATTAAAGTTAGAGCTTATTTAGAGAAATCAGCCGGATGGCTAATGGATCCTATGCATAAGGATGTAGTGTAACAACAAATCATTATTTTTTCCGAAGTGTTAACAACGAAGTGATAATTGTTGCAAACTGGTACTACAAAAAAAACAGGGTGTCGTTACACTACATCCTTATGCATCGCTTTCTGCCAGGACTTTTACAGGCTTTTCCCAAACCAGTGAAGTGACGTCGACGTCCAGGTTAGCGGTAGCATGAGCCATCAGGTAAGTGTTATTTAAATAAACTCCTGATGTACTTTCCAATGCCTCGTTTTATAAGTACAGAACCTATTTGTACTACTGTAGAAGTTTGGTCCATTCTGGGCATCATTAGTGGGGTAATTTACCAGATACAGCCTGGGATCCATTAGCGCCTGCTTCTGGGGGGGGGGGGGGGGGTGTTTGGCTCGAGGTCATAGTGCAAAGGACCCTAGGTTGATTTTACTCTGAACCATCCCTTTAAGACACACTCCTGATGCAACATCACATTTATACACCCTTATAAAGAAGGTAATCACGGTGCAATGAGCTCAGTGAAAAGAACAATTATGATGCTTTGGATATCGTTCAGTCTAATAAATCTATCTATTCTGCTTTTGCTATTTTGTGCATATCTGTGTGATGACTCGGATTCTTCAACCAGATGGAACTGGATAAATATTCTGAATGTTCTGATCCAATCTGACTTCTGACCTGTAATGTTGCCTGAGTCATAATCATACACTGTTTGTTCGTTGGCCAGAGGAGAACTGAGCGACAGAGCCTGGTTTCTCCCAAGGGTTTTTTCTCCATTCGGTCACTGATGGATTTTTGGTTCCTTGCCACTGTCGCCTTTGGCTTTTCCCTTGCTTAGTTGGGGATATTTAATATTCAACAATAATATTGATCTGCCTGAGCTGGACGATGACATGACCATCATAAATATATATAAATGATCTAAATTAATAACTTTTTTTACAATAATGAACCATCACTGAACTTACTTACGCTGGACTGTGACGCTATTTTCTTCTAGATCTGCTGTACATCATAAACAAACTTTGTTGCACTATATTCCTGTTATCTCTGTAAAGCTGCTTTAAAACAATCTATATTGTAAAAAACGCTATATAAATAAAGCTGACTTGACTTGTATACATATGTATGGTTATTAAGCCTAAAAGTTTACAATAGATACAGTGCGCAACAGATATCATCATCAGCATAGTATGCGCATAAAACAAAAGCTTTTCATCATTCAAATTTAAATGACAGGTAATTAAGAGATTATGACGGAATTTTTATGAAGTCTAACCTAAACAAGACATTTACCAGTGGTAACTTCTGGAGAGAAATAGCGCAGACACTGGACAACAATGAAACTTTCCAGTCCGCATGTGTTACAGTAAGTGTGTGTGCCCACTGTCAAATGTAGTATACATTGAAAGGCTGTACGAATACACTAGGCATTCACATAAAAGCTTAAGTATTCTTTGGGCTTTAGGGCATTAAGTTGTTAGCTTTACAGCATATCACACTTAGCTGATTTCACACTTTGAGAAATCAACTGTTGAGTCTCGACTCAATCTTATGTTCGAATGTGTGAACATCCTCTTATTATTCAGCTCACTCGGGTTTGAAACAGAGCTAGCATGCATGTCAACTCTACCTGAAAGGAAAGGTCTGGTTCAAGTCTCTGTAGGGCTGAATTGGCACTGTGGAGGCAAATAGCCAAAAGAGCCTCCAGCAGTCGGATACTCTGGAGCGGCCATTCCTCTTCAAGCCTGTGCGTTGGGTCACTTAACTTGCTTTCGACCTGAGAGGGGCTGAGAATGTCCTGTTGAGTTTCCGCTGTACCTGCAGTTGTCGGTATATTGTCAAACTGCCCTGTAAGAGCTTGAGTGGGAGAGTCTACATGAGGTGGACTGCTTTTGCCTTTACTCTCCCTCTTTTTCTTAAGTTTGCCATCTTTGTTTTTAGATGTGAGTTTCTGGATGACCATCGTCATTAGACGTGAACAGACATCTAGTCCTCCCAGTCTGAAGAACTGCCTCTGAAACACTGGACTGGCCATGTACACCCAACGGCAAACTGACCAAACATCGGCAGCCCTCCGTACCTGCTCTTTAGAGGGAAGAGCCACATTGTCAGGGGAGAGGCAAGGTAGGCGCCCACCCAATGGTTCACTAGCTGTACTATCATATCCGGAAGTGTCTTCAGAGTCATTTGCAGAGTCTCTGTCGGAGTCCGATTCCTTGCTCACGCATAGGAAGGCGACGCACAGAAAAAGGTTGATCGTGTTCAAATGTGCCTCACCCCGGTTATGTCCTACTGTACTTTTTCCACTTTTGCCCTTTGGGTGAGGGCATGCCTCTTTCAAGCCTTCGTAAAACTTAGTGAGGCTCTGGGGAACGTCACCAGCCCCACGTGAACTCAGTTCCTCGAAGAGTCCAAGGACGGCTTCCCTCTCCTGAGCTTCGGCTCTTTCTAGCTCATGCACGGCAGATTCTGTGTGATGGTGCCACGCTTTCAAGATAAGCGTCTCGAACACTTTTAGCACCCACGGACGAGTGCAGTCCAAGTAGATCAACTCTGTGACCTGGTTCAGCCCGTTACAACTCAGGAACAGGTCGCGTACCACCCGGCTGAGAACAAAACACCAGAAGTTATAAATTCAGTAAACACATTGGAATCACAGTTTATTTTAAAGTCCCCCGGTAGTCAATCATTTTATCACTTAAAACTCATCTTTGATCACCAAAACTTACATATTTAAATGTTTTTTCCTTGAAAAAAAAAAAATCTTCATGCCTTAAAATATCTTGAATGTAACTCGACACCCTTGCCTCATTTAATATACGCAGTTCTATGCAAATTAGCAGCTCAGAGATCCACTCATTGACGATCACACGTTGATCTGATTGGTTACAAGGTAGTTTGTGACGTCAGAAACACCAGCGATTTCAAAGCGTGTTTTTGAGACTGTCTTTGGTTCACTGCAGTTTTAAGAAGAAAATACTCAGCAATGGTGTCGATTTATGAATTTACACATGGTTTGTGCATATTAAAAACACCACAAAGACATATAAACAACACTAAAAACTTGATTTCCCTTACTTTACAGGCTGATTTAAAGAACCTAAACAACAGTGAATAATAATAAGAAAAAGAAGTAGAGGAAATACAACCATACCTTGACTTGAGCAGAGCAGGCAGAGTCTGAAGATAAACCAGCAGTACCTCAACCGGCAGGCAATGGCTATGGTAGCTGCAAACCTGGCTACAAGTAGTTGTCACACCAAGTTGCTGGGCATGATGGCTCAGTTCCACACCCCGCTGTAGCACAGGGTTAAATATATGAGTGTAGAGTTGCCACTGCACAACTGCATTGCCTCGCAAAGTCAGCTGGCATACATGACTGGCAATCTGTTGACTCAAATGCCGGTCCTCCCCAAACACAAGCTCCTGATAGGCCTCTAAAGCATCCCACTTCCATAGCATATCTTCAGCTCCTCCACTGGGCAGGATACCTTGGAAACGATAAGATGGAGATGTGGATGTGGATAAGTTCAATTCCTTCTTAGGTCCGTAGCCTTGTAGAGTCTCATCAAGCCCAGGTAACTGGCTGCTATCCAAAGTGCAGATGTTGCAGGAGGCAAGCTTGGCCTTTTCAGAGGGCTGACCACCGCCAAGCTGTTCTAAGACAAGTCTGCTAAGGACACTCAAAACGTGGGATTGGTAGCTCCGCAGTCCTGGAGCCTGAAATGCTTGGAGCATGGGTCCGATTACGGATCTTGGATCCATGCAGCAACAGATGCCAACAGCTTGAACTCCTGCAAGCACCTGCAACACCGCAGGACCCGAGGGCGAAAGGCGTTGAAAAAGACGCAAACACTGGTGGGCACAAGCCGCAAGGCAACAACAGCGTTCAGGGTAACGCACTTCTCCGTCATGACCTTCAGAGTCCTCCTCAAAGGGATTAAGTCGTGCTGCTTGCTTGAAAGCAGATACTGGCAGTCCTGAGAGGTCACGGTGATGGTGCAAAAAGTGGGAGTATTCGCAGCGCCGGTGTCGACGGCGTGCACAAACAGACTGGTGTAGCTGCTCCGACTTGGCTCTCTTCACGGCACTGATTATCTTAAGCACATCGGCTATCAGACAACGCAGGTGCTCTGACGCCTCATTGCCGATTTCTGAATCTCGAGCTTCTGCTAAGGCCTCAAGGCGCAGAGCTGTTGCCTCGAAGAGCTCCAAGCCACGGTGTTGCACAAATTCATGAACTAACTCAAGAGATTGACTGAAAAAGAAAGGGTTGGAAGCTGAGGACTGTAAGCAACCCAGTAGAAGTTGTAGGACACCCTCTAAGAGTTCTGGCAGTAGCAAAGCCCGATGGCGAAACCTCGAAAAGGAAAAATCTTCTTGTATCTCTTGCAGAGTCTTCTTTGGCCTTGGAGCGAAAGGGTCAGCTTGCCTTTCTAAACAGGTACGAATCTTTAACGTTGCTCTGAGGAGGTCAGTCAAGCTGCGACGCAGATTATCAGGCAGGGTCTCGTTTTGACCCACATCTACAGACAACAAGTGCAGAATGGTGCGTAAAAGCATTCTTTGAACAAGTGCGATTGGCTCCTCAGTCCAGCCTCCAGCTAGCTCATCGATCCCACCTCCACCACCGGGACAACAGCAGTCACCAAACTCTGTGAGTATCTCTGTGAGCGTGGGAACGACGCTGACTGCCAAGCCTGGGTTATGATTGATGGTCATGTCAAATTTGCAGACCTTTTCCAGAAGGGAGAGCAGAACATGGCAAAGGTCAAAAGGCGAGTTCTCCATTCGGTTGAAGATGGAAAGAGTTGTCGGGTCTGTTAGCATGTTAGGATCCAGTGTGTGAGATCCAAATAGCCTCATGTGAGGTTGGGACGGCTCAATGGTGCTCATGGCTTCGAGAGTGGGATGTTGCAATGCTGGTTGCGATGGATTGCTGGACTGGTGAAGCTGGCAACTCACACGAATGGCCGAACTGTGGAATCTGCGATGCTTGCTCCCAGTGTTTGTGGTTTTATCGTCCGAGTTGGCTTCAGAATCTGACGTGGAGAGCTGAGATTTGCGTGCATCCTTTACAGAGTATCGCTGAGCAGTTCTGCGTGAACGCCGTGACTTCCAGGAGCCAGATAAACGCTTCCCAGAGTTCTGCACATCACATCTATCTTGCCCCGCCTTCTGAGGGATGGTCTTTCCCTCTTGGCATAGAAACACCTCAAGTAGTGAAGGCAGGGTGAAATCTAAGATATAAAAAAAAAGAAGAGTAGGAAAGGAAGAGGTTTAAACCAGTTATACAACCAGGTTTCATTAGAGCAATCATGATGACCTCTAGAGGTCTGTTTACAACCCAATTACAGGAACTAATAACTCAACAATGTGGAAAGCAGCTGCTAGAAAAGATTAGCATGCCTGCACTAAATACCTTCGGTCTCAAGCTCAATGAAAAATCTTATCCTTTCCATCATCCTTTAACTGTACTGTTTCATAATTAAAGCCATCTCATGGTTTCACTTGTTGTTCATGCAAGCAGCTACTTAACAATTCATGGCGTCCTCGCAAGAACACCGCCATCATATGCTTTATAAAACACATCATGTAGAAGTATATCAGATTTCCAGCTGAATGCAATGCCAGGATGCCAATTAACACTTAATTATTTAATTCAAAGTTCAAGGTGGGTTACAGTATACCTCTAGTACATTCTCAAAATTAAGATTGTTAAAAGGATGCATTATAGTGAGTCTCACCTGGGGCTTTCTCCTCCTGAACGGGAATCTTCCAGACCAGAGGTAGCAGAGACAACAAGAGTGTAAGCAGCTCTTCCCGACAGGTCAACTCCTGAGTAAAAGGTTTGAGAGGTTAATTCTGGATTCTTCACTCTGCAAATCCAATCAAAAACAGTCTCCTAGTGTTGACGGCCACCTAGAAGCGGATTACTTTTCTCACTTCTGCTTCATAGTACCATGCCTCTCTTAGCAAGCTAGTTTCAAAAGATGGACAATTACAGACAATAAAAACTGTATCTGAAGGTTTTCCTTCCAATGGCTTCAGGAAAACACAGGTTCGTTGGACATGAGGTCTCTAAATACTGGCTCCGCCCTCAGAAAGAAAGCATTCCTCACAAGGAGAAGAGAAAGCACTCTGACACGTGTGAATTAAAAGCAAATACAAGGACGGCTGTGTGACCCCAGGTAAACATGCATCTGGCAGCAAACTCATGAGGTAATTAGCAAAGTGGCTGAGGAGGCATTTCGAGCCACTACTACGCAAACACACAGGCGATTGATGTTGTGTTGAGTGATAGCTAATCAGTGCCGAGTTCAGAGAAAAGGCTCGTGTCTTGTGAGTGAGAACCACTCCAGACACGATTCATTAGAACTCTCACTTCAAAGAGAGAGAATGAAGGAGAGGAAAAACATGGGATCAAATACACAGGTCATTTTCTTCGACCTAATGCCAAAAATTCTGATTAACAGAAACTAATTTTGACTCATGCATCAGTTTAAAACATTTGAAAAGACAATTTAAATGTCAAGTGCTTCAGCAAAAATACAAGCTTCACGTTTCTCTAGAAAACTAGCTCTGTTTGCCTGTATTGTAAATGCATTTTTGCATTTATTGTAACCCGAGTGGAAATTATTTCCTGTGGTAATTAATAAGTGGGATATTTATGTTAAGAAATGTCAGTGTTATTTTAGTATAATTTCAATGCTATTATAGTTTTAGTTATGTATGTATATATGTATATATACACACACACACACACATATAGAGAGTTTTATACATTTTTTTTTTCCATTTCAATTTTAAGTTAAGTTTTGATGAGACTTTGTCATTAGTTTTTTTATTATGTCTATATAGTCTTTTATCATATTTATTTCAGTTTTAATTGTAGTTATTTATGACCATCAAGTTGAACTAAATGAAAATTAGAAATGTTGCATTGGCAACTAGCTGAAATATGTTAAGGTTTTTTAATATTTTATTTCAGTTAAAGTTTATTTTATTTCAATGAAAATGTTTTTTATGGTTTTAGTTAACCATAATAACCATGATCTACACTGTAATATAAAGCAACACTGCCCATTACAATGAACTAAGCTGTCTGCATTTCATGCATGTAAACACAACATTGCTTAAAAAAAGTCTTCTAGTTTTGCAGTCAGAATGTGCCGTTCGCTGGCAGTGTGGCTACAGAGAGATGGATGTCGGCACTTAGGGCTTCACTGCTCTAAAGCAATGATTTTCCAGTAGATTTCCTCATGTCTGAAAGTAAAGACCAAGAAAGAAACAGCAAGAATACATTCCCAGGGCTCATTCATTAAGCCTGCAAGCAGGCCATAAAATAGATGAAAAAAAAAATAATACAGCATGAATGAACACAATAGTCTAATGTCAAGCTCTGTTATGTCTGTGGCGCATATCGCCATGCTATTTCAGAACAACGTCAGCAATTGAAAAGGAATTAATTCCCTCAATAACGGAACTCCTTATAATAATACGTACATTTCAATGACTTGTTCTTGGTTTTTAGTGTAACAAGAAAATAAAAAGGGACTTATTCTGCCTTGTATTACTTTTGCTTCTTGCTTCTCTGTCTATCACATGTGTAAATAATACAATCTCAAACACTGGTGGTCAAAAGTTTGGAATAAGATTTTTTTTTAAATGTTTTTGAAAGCAGTATCTTCTGCATTTATTTGATGGCATATTTTTGACATGGTTTTACTATTTAAAATAGCTGTTTTCTATGTGAATATCTAGTAAAGTGTAATTTATTCCTGTGATCAAAGCTGAATTTTCAGCATCATTACTCCAGTCTTCAGTGTCACATGATCCTTCAGAAATCACTCTAATATGATGATTTGAAGCTCAAGAAACATTTATAATTATTATCAAAGTTGAAAACAGTTAATATTCGTTTGAAAACTGTTATACCCCAAACTTTTAAATGGTAGTGTAAGACAGTCCTTTTTTAAAAAATAGAAATGAATACTTTTATTCAGCAAGGATGCATTAAATCGATCAAAAATTACAATAAAACATTTATAAAGTTACAAAAGATTCTATTTCAAATAAATGCGGTTCTCTTTTGAACCATTATTAATAGCTGATCATCAATAATAACTGAGCAGCAAATCAGCGTATTAGATAAATCAGATTTCTGAAGGATCATGTGACACTGAAGACTGGAGTAATGATGCTGAAAATTCAGCTTTTGAACACAGGAATAAATTACATCATACAATATATTCACATAGAAAACAGCCATTTTAAATTGACTACTGTATATTAAAATGAAGTTTATCTAACCGACCTGGTCAATGACGGAGTCCAAGGTGCTGAGGAGCAGGAATCCGCGTCCGCGCACCAGATATTCTCCCAGAGCCACCATGTGACTCTCCTCCTCGTCCTCGGCCCGCTGGGCCACGGCGCTACACAACTGGTGCACATCCGTCAGGAACTCCCGAGCCAGTGTGTTACTGGCCCCACTCATGTCCGAGCTAATGGAGGAAAGAAGACGAGAGCGTGAATGCATGTGAATCACCTGCTAGGGCGCTCAAACAATCTCAGGGCTTTAGTTTCAGATACATTACAAAGTTCTCTTTTTGTCTAAATTAACAAGAAATTAAACAAGTGAAACTGCTCAATAAATAAAACAAGTGAAACTGCTCAGATGGTTTCATGTTCCATAAAGTCATTTTAGGTACGTGTTTTATATTTACACGTAATTTTGCAGTCTGTCAACAGGAGTGCAGTTTAAGATGCTGACTATGTAGGAGGTTTTGCTCAATCATTTGAATAATGCAGTTAACCATTCAAAAATGTATCAATGAAATGTAATAAATGATATGCACTAAGCGTGCCAATAAATGATGTAATAAATGAGTTATGTAATAAATGATATGCACTAATCGAGACTCAGGGTTTATAGGTCATAAACCCTGAGTCTCGATCGCCCCACGGTGGATGGTCCCAGTATAGCTCATAAAGCCTGAGTCTCGATCGCCCCACGGTGGATGGTCCCAGTATAGCTCATAAACCCTGAGTCTCGATCGCCCCACGGTGACTGGTCCCAGTATAGCTCATAAACCCTGAGTCTTGATCGCCCCACGGTGGCTGGTCCCAGTATAGCTCATAAACCCTGAGTCTCGATCACCCCCCGGTGGCTGGTCCCAGTATAGCTCATAAACCCTGAGTCTCGATCGCCCCACGGTGACTGGTCCCAGTATAGCTCATACACCCTGAGTCTCGATCGCCCCACGGTGACTGGTCCCAGTATAGCTCATACACCCTGAGTCTCGATCGCCCCCCGGTGGCTGGTCCCAGTATAGCTCATACACCCTGAGTTTCGATCGCCCCCCGGTGGCTGGTCCCAGTATCGCTCATAAACCCTGAGTCTCGATCGCCCCCACGGTGGCTGGTCCCAGTATCGCTCATAAACCCTGAGTCTCGATCGCCCCCACGGTGGCTGGTCCCAGTATAGCTCATACACCCTGAGTCTCGATCGCCCCACGGTGGCTGGTCCCAGTATAGCTCATACACCCTGAGTCTCGATCGCCCCACGGTGGCTGGTCCCAGTATAGCTCATACACCCTGAGTTTCGATCGCCCCCCGGTGGCTGGTCCCAGTATCGCTCATAAACCCTGAGTCTCGATCGCCCCCACGGTGGCTGGTCCCAGTATCGCTCATAAACCCTGAGTCTCGATCGCCCCCACGGTGGCTGGTCCCAGTATAGCTCATACACCCTGAGTCTCGATCGCCCCACGGTGACTGGTCCCAGTATAGCTCATACACCCTGAGTCTCGATCGCCCCACGGTGACTGGTCCCAGTATAGCTCATACACCCTGAGTCTCGATCGCCCCCCGGTGGCTGGTCCCAGTATAGCTCATACACCCTGAGTTTCGATCGCCCCCCGGTGGCTGGTCCCAGTATCGCTCATAAACCCTGAGTCTCGATCGCCCCCACGGTGGCTGGTCCCAGTATCGCTCATAAACCCTGAGTCTCGATCGCCCCCACGGTGGCTGGTCCCAGTATAGCTCATAAACCCTGAGTCTCGATCGCCCCACGGTGGCTGGTCCCAGTATAGCTCATAAACCCTGAGTCTCGATCGCCCCCACGGTGGCTGGTCCCAGTATAGCTCATACACCCTGAGTCTCGATCGCCCCACGGTGACTGGTCCCAGTATAGCTCATACACCCTGAGTCTCGATCGCCCCACGGTGACTGGTCCCAGTATAGCTCATACACCCTGAGTCTCGATCGCCCCCCGGTGGCTGGTCCCAGTATAGCTCATACACCCTGAGTTTCGATCGCCCCCCGGTGGCTGGTCCCAGTATCGCTCATAAACCCTGAGTCTCGATCGCCCCCACGGTGGCTGGTCCCAGTATCGCTCATAAACCCTGAGTCTCGATCGCCCCCACGGTGGCTGGTCCCAGTATAGCTCATAAACCCTGAGTCTCGATCGCCCCACGGTGGCTGGTCCCAGTATAGCTCATAAACCCTGAGTCTCGATCGCCCCCACGGTGGCTGGTCCCAGTATCGCTCATAAACAATGTCAGTAAGAGATTCATTGCACAGCGTCGACAGCTTCACTGATTATAATGGGAGTTGAAGTAATTGACAGAATCAGTGATTATAATGCCAGCGATCTTTACTCGCTTTCTCTATATGATATAGATATTTTTCACGCTGCTAACTATACATTGCAACGTTTCTGGATTGACAAAGTGTATTTAAATATAGACTTAAATCCGACTGACAGTGATAGCAATGGAAGGAACTAAATACTGTATCTGATACTTAGGGCTGCACGATTAATTGTTATTTTGAAATCGCAAAGGCTGTGATTATTTGTTATGTGCAGCTTGTCAGTGACGTACGGCTCTGTGATCATTAGTAAACGCTGCTCCATCTGAAGCACTGTGAGTTTGAGTCGCTTATAACGTGCATTTGAGAAAGCAACACTCGTCAATCATCTTTCCAAACATGAAGCATTTATGAACCTCTGTTCAACAAAGACAACATTTAATAAATCAATCAAAGCATTTCAATCTGTTTATTCAGCTTCAGCGATGGGGATTTCCTGGAATTATGTGTGTTATTGTACTTCTGCAGAGGGGGCATATTTGGTGTGTGTGTGTGAGACGCCCTCTGGTGTTCAGATGATTTGGTGTGTGTGTGTGTAACGCCCTCTGGTGTTCATATGATTTGCGTGTGTGTGTGTGTGAGACGCCCTCTGGTGTTCAGATGATTTGGTGTGTGTGAGACGCCCTCTGGTGTTCAGATGATTTGCGTGTGTGTGTGAGACGCCCTCTGGTGTTCAGAGGATTTGCGTGTGTGTGTGAGACGCCCTCTGGTGTTCATATGATTTGAGTGTGTGTGTGTGAGACCATAGACAGTAAAAGAAATGGACACAGCGACCCCATTGGAACTCAATTGAGACAAGTGAAGCCCGTTTTCAGCGATTTCTTAGCACTTCCTTTCCTGACGCGCAGACTCAAACCGAGCAAAGCGTTACACGGACCACGTGAGCAACCCGTCTGTCTTCTAGTAGCTGTGCCAAGAGAAATCTGAATCATTCCCTTCCGAATCTTGCAGAGACGGAGAGTGTGATTAGGAGCTGTCCATGAGCTTGGAGCAGGAACAACTTTTGCTAGGTATTCCGATTAATTATATTGTCATTTTGCCTCCACGTCTCCCCGATTGCCCGCGAGCTTCTCCTCCCGTCCATACGGTAATCTCTCTAGTGTGCGACAGAGAGTCGCGTGGTTATGACGCCATCGTTAGCCTACTTTTACAAAAACTGCTTCTACGGGGCCATAACATAAGCTACAAGGTAAGGGAGCATTTTATACATTGTCGTGTTTCTTTAGAAATAAAAAATGGACAAATGGAGTCTTCAAACGCCTCAGATGTAAAGTTATTCGCTGTCAAAGTGACGCCAAAATGAATGGAAGTCAATGGGATTGCTAACGCAAGTGAAGTTCCGCTCAAGATGGCGCCACCCGGCCGACTTCAACTTCCGGTCGACTTCCTTCCCGCTTGTGTGAGACGCCCTCTGGTGTTCAGATGATTTGGTGTGTGTGTGACGCCCTCTGGTGTTCAGATGATTTGGTGTGTGTGTGACGCCCTCTGGTGTTCAGATGATTTGCGTGTGTGTGTGAGACGCCCTCTGGTGTTCAGAGGATTTGCGTGTGTGTGTGAGACGCCCTCTGGTGTTCATATGATTTGCGTGTGTGTGTGTGTGTGTGTGAGACGCCCTCTGGTGTTCAGATGATTTGCGTGTGTGTGTGAGATGCCCTCTGGTGTTCAGATGATTTGCGTGTGTGTGTGAGAGACGCCCTCTGGTGTTCAGATGATTTGTGTGTGTGAGACGCCCTCTGGTGTTCAGATGATTTGCCGTGTGTGTGTGTGTGTGTGTGTGTGTGTGTGTGAGACGCCCTCTGGTGTTCAGATAATTTGGTGTGTGTGAGACGCCCTCTGGTGTTCAGATGATTTGGTGTGTGTGAGACGCCCTCTGGTGTTCAGATGATTTGGTGTGTGTGAGACGCCCTCTGGTGTTCAGATGATTTGCGTGTGTGTGTGTGAGAGACGCCCTCTGGTGTTCAGATGATTTGCGTGTGTGTGTGTGAGAGACGCCCTCTGGTGTTCAGATGATTTGCGTGTGTGTGTGTGTGAGACGCCCTCTGGTGTTCAGATGATTCGGCGTGTGTGTGAGACGCCCTCTGGTGTTCAGATGATTTGCCGTGTGTGTGTGTGTGTGTGTGTGTGTGTGAGACGCCCTCTGGTGTTTAGATGATTTGGCGTGTGTGTGTGAGACGCCCTCTAGTGTTCAGATGATTTGGTGTGTGTGAGACGGCCTCTGGTGTTCAGATGATTTGGCGTGTGTGTGTGTGTGTGTGTGAGACACAAATAATGTCATCCTTTAAATAAAATAATAACAGCCTTTGCCAAATCACGTGTGTTTCATTTCGATTAATCGTGCAGCCCTACTGATACTGTATATCAAATGATCTGTGCAGTAAATCTTGAGAGTATAAATGCAATATAACAGACCATTTTTGACCCGTGAAAAACCCTGAATGACTATGTGAGGCCTGACAGGAACTACAGTGATGTTATGCAACAAGATTAGGCTTCAGGGACAGCAGATCCTGTCATCAGACACGGACCCAAGCGTACTGTATCGCATCAACCAGTTATTCCATCCACCACATCAACCGCTGGACGCGCTTCAGCCGTCTCACGTTACCTAAATACAGTCAGTAGAACAAACAGTCTCAAGAAGCGCAAGCATTCCCAAACACTGATTTAACCTCATTATTTTATTACACTCCAAGATCAAAGGAATAAATGATAAAATAAATGAAAAAGGATATTTTCACAAAATTATATTTCACATAAGAACAATGAAAATATACATTTTTTTATATTTATATCAGCACATTTTCCATTTCAAAATTTCAGACTCAAATTTCCAGACTATATTTAGTATGATTCATGCAGCGTTAGCCTATATTTGGTATATAGTACAATCATCTGTAAATATTTTCTCAAGCTTTTTGTTTTTCCATTTGATTTTCTTGAAGTGATAACACGCGCTTGCATGATGAGATGAAACTGAAACGCTTTATAACCTGCATATATTCACCTCTGACACGTCGGTTTGATGCTGTAATCGTGGTTTGATGTGTCACAATCACCAAACAGCAAAGTACAGTCTGAATGAAATAATCTTTTGCTCCTTTATCTGTTGCTGGTTTAAGTAGCACAAGCACATTCGTTTAGTGAAGTTCAAAAGAGACTTTACGGTAAGGACAAACAGTTGTACTTGTATTAGATAGACAGATAGATAGATAGATAGTAGAGTATGTATATACACCGCTGTATATACACACACACACATCTATATACACTGTACATATGCAGTTGTGGTCAGAATTAATGGCACCTCTGGTAAATATGATCAAAAATGGCTGTAAAAAATAAATCTGCATTGTTTATCCTTTTGATCTTTCATTAAAAAAATAAAAATAAAAATATCTTACCTTAAAAGTAAAAGAATTGAAAGTTGAAAAAAAAAAAAAAATCACATTATGAAATAAATGTTTTTCTCCAAAACACGTTGGCCACAATTATTGACACCGCTAGAATTTTTTACGAGTAAAATATCTGTGAAGTATATTCCCATTAATATTTACCTTTATCACACCAGGGTGACTAAACATGAAACTATCTAGCTATGACTTCTTGTTTCACAGGAGTTTAAATATGAGGAAACACAAAGGCCAAATTCCCTTAATCATCCATCACAATGAGTAAAACCAAAGAATATAGCTCTGATGTGCATCAAAAGATTATTGAGCTTCACAAAATAGAAAGTGTCTGTAAAAGAAATCAAAACCTGACGGCTTCAGCTAGAAATCTTTATAATGGGCTGTGTTTGGATCTTTCATCAGGACAACGATCCAAAACAAACTCAAAATCAACACAAAAATGCGTCAATGTCTGAGCACAAAATGAAGCTTCTGCCATGACCATCCCAGTCCCAGACCTGAACCCTATAGAAGAGGAGTGGGCTGAACTGAAGAGAAGAAGCGCCAACATGGATCTGGGAATCTGCAGGATCTGGAGAGATTCTGTGTGGAGGAATGAAGGATCTGGAGAGATTCTGAATGGAGGAATGGTCTCTGATCTCTGGTCAGGTGTTCTCCAAACTCATTCGGCATTAGAGGAGAAAACAGAGCTGTTATCTTGGCAAAAGGAGATTGCAAAAAGTATTTAATAAAAGGGTGCCAATAATTGTGGCCAACGTGTTTTGGAGAAAAACATTTATTTCATAATGTGATTTCCCTCGCACTTTCAATTCTTTTACTTCAATGAAAGGTTAGATTTGTGCAAATTTTTTGAATGAAATATCAAAAGCTTAAACAATGCAGATTTATTTTTTACAGCCATTTTTTATCATTTTTACCAGGTGTGCCATTAATTCTGACCACAACTGTATATGTATGATATACACAAATAAACAATTTTAGGATACAAATACAATTTTAAGATGATTTACATCACAGCGGCTCTACCACACACACACACACACACACCCCGATGGTGCATTAAAGACACGCCTCTTTAAATCTACAGTACCCAGAAACACACACAGTATTCTAGCCGACGTACCTCCTATAACCAGCCTTCAGTGGGACTCAAAACCTCCACCATCATCCGCAGTGTTTCAGCCACATATTCCACTCATGCTCGTGGTAAACCGTCTCAACTGAGCCGCAAGAATCAAGCCTGCGTCCGCATGCCTCCATGCTTCACTAATGACTGAATTTTCTGTCCTGCTCCGTAAATTCCATTAAATTGGAATTTCAAATGGAAGCTTTCCAGATTTTGAGTTGATCAGTGCATCACATGAAAGCATGTGATGTCACATGGCCGCACAGGGGCAGGCTGGGAAGCAAACCTCTGGTCAAGCCCGGGGGTGACTTGGATTAATTAGATCTCGTAGTAAAGCTTAGAAGGTGAACCTGCCATTTGTCGGATGCAGAAACAATCCTATTACTTACCGCTGTGCTTTTGAACATACAACACAGAAAGGAAAATAATAGAAGATATTTTGAAAAATGTTGGTGTCTAAATACAGTGTATGGACAAAAAACAAACAAAAAACACACAAAATATCTTTGTTTGTGTTTAACAGGAAAAAAGCAAGTCATACAGCTTTGGAATGGCTTTGGGATACAATCCCATTAAGATGTCAGTAACAGGTTAATGCATGATCCAACACTAGCCATGTTTCCATACACCTATTTTTATGTGAATTTATGTGAAAAACAAACAAACTGTATTTAAACGCCAAGATGCACTTAAATTCTAAAAAATGTGCATAAAAATTTTCACATTTACAGAATAAATCCATTGATGCGCAACAAACAAACAAACAAAAAACCTCATGACAGCGTTTATCTAATTAAGTAACTAATGATGGAGGAAACGAGAGCCACAGTTTCTTCCCTGATTGCAGAAACTTCTATTTTCATTACAGATATTTTGCACCAATTTACCAGGAAGTGATGATTTTGCTCTCTTGAAAACATGGGATGGAGACGCTGCTTTATTCGCAAATGTTTTGTGCAAAATTCCAATTTTGTGCATAAGTTAAATCGCAACTTTAGATGGAAACACATCTGTAGAGCAATATATTTGTTACAGTTTGTTAGCTTATAAAAATGCAACTGTTAATTGTAAGTTCATGTTATCTCAAGTCCATTAAATAATATTAACAACTTTTCGTTTTAACAGTGCATGTTAAAATTAACATTAAGATTAGCTTTAGAAGCAATTGTTCATTGTTAGTTGATGTTAATTAATGTAGTTTAACTAATGTTAACCAATGGAACCTGATTGTAAAGTGTAAACCACAGTCAAAAGCAAAATTAAGAAATATCAATATTGGGTTTTTTTAGGTAATATTGTCATAGTGGGACCAATAGTAGACAGTATAGTTTATCTAAAGTATTGTTTTTGTTTGTTTGCAACATATGCTAATATGAAAATCTAAGAAGTTGATTCTGAAATACATTTTATGACATGTAAACACACTATAATAAATAATAATGATGAAATGGGAGTGCAGTGCCATATATACTGTACATAGTTACAGTATATAGCCTATGGCACTGCACTCCCATTTCATTATCGTTATTATTGTCATGCAAGTTAATAATAAACTCATAACTTGATAAGCTGTCCCAGTTAACCAGTATTTCCAATCCTGTTCCACTTTGACAATATGCGTCAGGTAAAGTGGAGAAGATGACAAATTCTCCTTCATGAATGGAAAATAAGGAAAGTTTGGAACAACACAAGAGTGAATAAATCAAGCTACTTTTAATTTCTGGGTGAACTATTCCTTTAACAGATTAATTACTTTCTATCTCGCTCAACTAAGATAAAGGCTCTGAAAGGTTTGAAGGCAATAATATGCAATAATCGCACGCAATAAGAGAGGGCTAATGCATTCACATCAGCTTTGTCTCGGCTATAGTTCCAGGAACTGCACATGATCATGAGATAAAGATTAGGAGCTGAGAAAACACACTTAATTGAGCTCACGGCATGTAGCCACTCGGCCAGACAAAGAACGCCTTTTCATCGCTCGCCTCAAACGATCAGCTTCTCTCTCAACACAATGCTAATTAACGTGAGGTCTAGTTGCTGGTTGCTATTATTCTGAGTTTATTTAGACACAAGGTTAAACCCACTGAGGCCGGATCTGTAATCAGATAAATGACACAAAATACACTGATCAAAAACTGTGATCTGATCTGTGTGTAAAATATCTCAAAAAGATGCAGGACGGAGACCCTAAAGGGTGTGGAAGCTTGTTTCCGCCACAGAATGAAAAAAAAAAAAAGTAATTGCGACTTTTTCCTCACAATTCTGACTTTTTATCTCACAATTCTGACTTTTTATTTCACAATTGCAAGTTTATATCTCACAATTTTGAGAAAAGATGTCAGAATTGCAAGATATAAAGTCGCAATTGCATGTTATAAAGTCAGAATTGCGAGATATAAAGATGCAATTCTGACTTTATAACATGCAATTGTAACTTTATATCGTGCAATTCTGACTTTTTATATCGCAATTCTGAGAAAAAGTCAGAATTATGAGATGTAAACTCGCAATTGTGAAATAAAAAGTCGCAAATATCTTTAAAAATGTTTTGTTCTGTGGCGGAAACAAGCTTCCATAAAAGGGACATGGTGATGGAAAAACGCAAAACATTAGCGAGAAAATTCAAAAGCATTTAAATATTATATAAAGAAGTTGCTTGAAATCTTTCTTACGCAAAAGAAAGCGTTTTCTTTCTTTATCCACAAACCACTAGGCCAGAGTTATATATTTTGCTTAGTTGATTACTTACAATGTTTCCAACTATTTGTAAATCGGTAGAAAAAAGCGATTTTAATCCGCTCAAACTGCCATAGTAACCATGGCGACAGACGCGGACAACTGGTTTTCGCCTAGCGGCGCGCTCACGCTGTTATGGTTTTGTTCAAACATTATGGACCATGGCTAGCAGACTTTGGGACAAAAGGAGAACTAAAACAAGGATCAATATCAGCGTGGCGTTTTCGAGATGCCGAGAGCTAGCGTCCGCGACTAATCTCGACTCGACAGAGACGCCACTGCATGTACTTTATTAGACAGGTGAGCAAATGTACATAAAACTAATCAATGTTATATAGTTCACCATGATGAAATGCTAGAAAATGATCTGTACGTTATTCTAATGTTGCTCTAGCTCGCTGCTAGTCTCATATAGCCAACAAACGAACTAATAGAATAACATTCAACACACTCAAATGCAGTTTAGTGTGATAGTGTAGAGCAAGTGAAACAGCGCTGCGTTACCTCACAAGTTTCATTCGTCTAATAAACTGCCCAGTGTGAGTATTATTCAGCACTAGCGGGTAAGTTAGTTCGGTAGAATGAAATGTCCTCATTCCTTTATATCCGCGGGACTCGCGTGTGGCGCTGAGATCTGTCTCTCATTAGCACTCGCACCCTGTCATGTTAAAAACATCAATGTATTCACTCATCCATAAACATTATTAGATCCGTCAGCTTGACGACAAGATCCATAATTCCACTTATTGCTTATGCGTCATCAATATACGCCTTTGAGGTTAGCGACCCCTAGCGGCGAAACAAATTACATATTGTAGCTTAAAAAAAATAATAACTTAAAGTAAAAAGATGACTGTGAAAAATAGTAGCATCCGCAGTATGTGTGAAACAGGCGTTAAAGGTCATGATCACATGACAAAATGACAGAATTCTCACTATTCTTTCGGAGAACCATTGCTTTAAACGCAGGCAACTCTGAAAAGACTATGGAAGCTTGTTTCCGCCACAAAATAATAAAAAAAAAAAGATAATTGCGACTTTTTATCTCACAATTGCGAGTTTACATCTCGCAATCCTGACTTTATTTCTCAGAATTGCGTGAAATAAAGTCGCAATTGCGTGTTATAAAGTCAGAATTGCGAGATATAAAAGTCGCAATTGCGTGTTATAAAGTCAGAATTCTGACATATTTTCTCAGAATTGTGAGATATAATGTCCAATTCTAAGGGGGAAAAAAGACGGACTTTTTTTTTTTTTTTTTACCTCAGAATAGTTTATCTCACAATTCTGACTTTATAACATGCAATTCTGACTTTATAACACGCAATTGCGACTTTATTTCACGCAATTCTGACTTTATATCTCGAAATTCTGAGAAATAAAGTCCGAATTGCGAGATGTAAACTCGCAATTGTGAGATAAAAAGTCGCAATTATCTCTTAAAATGTTTTATTCTGTGGCGGAAACAAGCTTCCATAAAAGACACTTAAACACACAGTGATGCGGATCATCATGAAAAAGCTTACCAGAACTTGAGCGCATCTTTTCCTCTCGGGTCACTGAGGTGTCGCACACAGTGAAACGTGCACAGAAAACACTCCAAGCACTGAAGACTGACCTGAAATCAGAGGAAAACAAACATTTCAGTCATGAAGGAGATTGCACTGATGAACTAGATGTTTGCATTTGGTTTTGAGGAAGCATTCATGTGTGTAGCACAAGACGAGTGCAGGACTAGTTTAATCCTATTGGTTAGGAGTTTGATCAAACATATATGACTTTGAACATTGTAATAGTGCTGAATTGAGCAAGTGCCACAAAATGGTCTGGCATGCAAGTGAGCTTTGCAATGTGAACATTAGAAGTGCATTAAATAATCTGCAATGTGAACATTAGAAGTGCATTATTAAATACTCATTTCAAACGAACAATAACATCTTGTTTTAAATATGTCCTTTGTAAATGTGTTCTACACACACGTATGAAAATGAGACACACACATTGTGTTTGGACAGTTTTAAATCAATAGAGACTTCCCCTCCATTCACTCGACCAGTGAGCGCACAAAAAACATCCAAAGACGTCTCTGTTTCTCCTGCCAGCCTCCATTTACTGGAACAGACACAGAATAATCACATTACATGGAGCAACTTCCACTCACATGAGCGAGTGAGTAAGAGGCCGAACGCAGAGAAACACACCACAGCCGCTGGAGAAACTGCATGATCTGTGGCAGCGTCTCAAATCACAGACCGATGAATCTCAAGAAACCGGTCAAGAACTTGTCAAGGGTCATATTTCAACCCAAATAAATAAATAAGTGGATAATAATAATAATAATCATAATCATAATTATTATTATTTTAGGACCATAAATACTTTTAAGACTGTTTTGCATTATTGTTATACAAAATAGAAATAATTATTATTTAAGTCATTACATACCTAAAATAAAAAATAAATAAAAAAATAATAAAGAATCTCACAAAACCGGTCTAGATTTAATATAATTTTTTAAACCAAAAAAAAAAAAATTAAATAATAAAAAATAATAATATTAATGCATTAAGATAATAATAATTATTATTATTTGATAAAACTATTATTATATACTTATATAGAAATAACACTAATAAGAAAAAATCTCACAAAACCGGTCAAGATTTAATACCATATTTCAAACCAAAAATTTTTTTTTTATTAATATCATGTCAAGAGCGCGTCATATTTCAACACCCCAAAATATATAAAATACAATAATAATAATAATAATAAATAATTTTAATACATGAACATTTAAATAATAATAATAATTCTTATATTATTATTATTATTATTATTATTATTATTAAGAAATAAAATACATAATTATATAAAGAAATAAAAAACTGAAGGCTATTTTACCACCATGGAGATTTTTTTTTTTTTTTTTTGCATTACTGTTATGCAAAATGTATTGACTGTTAATTCAAATTTACTTAAATGATAAAATCAAAAATCAGAGTCTGGCACAATAAAACTCAAGGAATGTCTGATCCTCTCAGGATTTCCATTTGACGGCAGCTTTGACTGATCCTCCAGCTGTCAGACTCCACACACACACACACACACACACACGTCACAGAAGCTGCTACGGCCCTTCACTAATCCACAGCTTCCACAAAACCATTCGACAGACAAAACCGGCTTCCAAAAATATATGCAAAAATGGCAGAATGACATGCTTTGCTCTTTTTTTTGTGTAAATCAAAAATCAGGAACACATCAAAGTCATTTATCATACCAAAAACAAAAGAAAATGTGCATAAAAATAGCACTTTTCTCAGCATTTGCCTGTTATCTGCATTATTCAGGTGATACTGTCATCAATCATCTATTAAAATTTCTGTATAATCATGTTTTGAGTTCATAGCAGTGACTCAGTTTCCTTCCTTTGCTGATTCCTGCAGACTACAGCAGTTTCCACAGCTCTTTACAAACAAATCCCTTCCTAGTCTTAGTGTCCAGTCCCCTCAGACAACCCCACTAAATCATCCACATCTGAAAGAGCTTCATGACCAAATCACACACTACCTGAGCTTAAGGGACGAAGCTCACCAAACTTGTCCAATAACACGACAGGGTCATTGTAAAATAAAATAAAATAAAATAATAAACAACAACAGGATAAAAAAAAAAAAAAAACAATAACAATAATATGACAGGGTAAAAAAAAAAAAAAAAAAAAAAAAAAACAATAACATGACAGGGTCAAAATAAAATAAAATAAACAATAACATGACAGGGTCAAAATATAATAAAATAAACAAATAAAATAAAATAAACAATAACATGACAGGGTCAAAATAACATAAACAAATAAAATAAACAATAACATGACAGGGTCAAATAAAATAAACAAATAAAATAAACAATAACATGACAGGGTCAAAATAAAATAAACAAATAAAATAAACAATAACATGACAGGGTCAAAATAAAATAAACAAATAAAATAAACAATAACATGACAGGGTCAAAATAAAATAAACAAATAAAATAAACAATAACATGACAGGGTCAAAATAAAATAAACAAATAAAATAAACAATAACATGACAGGGTCAAAATAAAAAAATAAAATAAACAATAATACGACAGGGTCAAAATAAAAATAAACAAATAAAAAAACAATAACATGACAGGGTCAAAATAAAAAAATAAAAAAAACAATAATATGACAGGGTCAAAAAAAATAAAATAAAAAAAAATAATATGACAGGGTCAAAATAAAAAAATAAAATAAACAATAATATGACAGGGTCAAAATAAAATAAACAAATAAAATAAACAATAATATGACAGGGTCAAAATAAAAATAAACAAATAAAATAAACAATAACATGACAGGGTCAAAAAAACAAAAAACAATAACATGACAGGTTCAAAATAAAATAAAATAACATAACTTGTCATTATTCTTATTTTAACCAGCGTGAGTGTTCTGGACTCTCACCAAAACTCCCGTTAGAATCAACGAATCTCTTATTTACATTGTGTTTGCACTGTTAGTTATGATGAAAGCATTCGTTAGTGTGCAGAAATCGAGTTACAATGACGAGATTCATGCACTCAACATGTCTGTGATCGGCTATAACGCTCATCACTTCATCAACCTTTCATGCCACAATCTAAATATAATTCTATAGATCTGAATATAATGCTATAATCAACACTTTTCACGATTTGTAAACCTTGAGAACGCTAATAGTAAAAACGTACTAAAAGTTTGTAATGTAATGTAATGTAACACTAGCTAATTCCATATGCAAAGATGTCAACCAATCACAGCAGTGCATGTTTACACTTAGGACACGCCCCTTCAAATCAGGGTAGGAATTTCTTCTAAATTATGACAATTTTTGATGTCAAAATCATACTAACATTATAAGTGCACCCCAGGAAACATTTTAAAATAATAAAATAATGCAGTTCATGACCCCTTTAACTCAATCAAGTCATATCACACACTTTAATTCAGTCTCCATACAACTTGTTAGTAGTCTAAAAGGTTTCAAGGCAGGGTTATTGAAGGCAGCAGAGGTCATGACCTTCAGACACTCACCAGAGAATCGGGTCCCACTATCTGAACGTCAGATGAAGGGGCTCAACGGACAGCGAGAGGCTGGAAAGACGGGACACGGGAGAGAGAGAGACCGATGGAATGAGACAAACAGAAGATAAAGATGATGATACACAGAGAGGAAAACAAAAGATGAACAGAAGGACAGTGAAACGGGAAGGTTCAGGAGGATGTGACTGTAACTAGTGTGTAGATTTAGAGAGAATCAGATCAAGGTTCAGTATGACTGAACAAACGGGTCATCATGGTAAAGTTCCTCTGCTCACAGGGATCTTTCACTTCATCTTTACTCATGGTTACACATACAGGTTCTTTGAACCAATCACCTGAGACGGAAGTGTCATGTGACGCAGGAAAATGATGTCAACACTGATTGGCTCTCACAAGCACTCTCAAAACCTTCCAAACAAAAAATACTTACAAAACCTTAGGTCTTAAATATCTACAACAGTGTTATACTACCCTGATGTCACATGACCACATCAGATTTCATTCACATTGAGCTGCTTTAGAGCTGAATTGAACTCAGTCCATAATTGATGAACTTCACAAAGTTATTGAACCGAACTGAATCAAGACTGAACTGATTTCAGCTGAATAATACATGTTTGCCATTTGCTGCTTTACAGCTGAATTGAATTATTTGCATCATTGAATCATTGTTTTCCTGTTTATCACTGTAAAGCTGCTTTGAGACATTCTGTATTGTATAAAACGCTATAGAAATAAAGCTGGCTTGACATTGCAGTGATCAAATTTGTTGTAAAAACTGTTGTTTTTGGGGTACGGTAATTATATATATATATATATATATATATATATATATATATATATATATATATTTATTTATTTGGCATTCTGATTGAATAAGGCAAAACTCAATTTCTGTCACACTGAAAATGAAAGGTCAAGTAGGCCTGTCCCGATAACAAATTTTGCTGGACGATAAATTGTCCAAGAAATTATCGCGATAAACGATAATATTGCCGTTCTGAGACCATTTTCATTTAATATAATTATAATGGCATAATAATGCAGGTACACCTTTTCAACGATCTATAAACTTTTATTTCTAAACAATATTAAACATTGAAAACGGAAAACATTTTAAATATCCAAAAAAATGAACAAAACAACCAAAAACAATGAAAGCAATGGACTCTTAGTGTCTGTTAACAAAATAAATGTCTGTTAATAAATAAAATGGATGTAAACAAAATTGCACTTCAAAAAATATTAAACATTAGGCTTTAGACATTAGGCTTAAATAGTGATACATTCCATAACAGGCAAAACTGACAGTTAGGACCTTTGTAAACAAATAAAAAAAAGCCTCAACAAGCCATATCGCACAATTTTGCACTGTTACTCCTGTTACTTTGTCCTCCTGTTACTTTGTCAAGTGATTGTGTACTGTCGGGAAGACGGAGACGCACTTTATTGCGTGTATGCTACGCAGTGAAAATACTTGGTTAGGATTAGGGGTGAGGAGTGCGTGCGTATTACACGCCATAAAGAGCGTATCATATGCATGCAAAAACTATTTTTGGCGTATAAATGGCACGAGAAATAACATTCGTGGTATAGATACGCATTTTCATGTGATAGGGCTCGCTGTCGCAACTCACAACTAGCGTCTTCTCTCTCTCCCGGCAGTAGCCGCAAACACTCCCGCCGGCGCTTTCCCATACAAAGACCATGCAACTGACAACAAGAGGGTTCACTCCTCCTATACGATAAAGAACCGAGCGAGAGTGGTCATCCAGTCTCTTTGGTAGAGAGAGAGAGACGAGGAAAACAAACAAGCATGCAAATGGAATTATCGCGGCCGGAAAAATTATCGAGCTCATTTTTTTTATCGTGCGATTAATCGACTTATCGACTATCGCGACAGGCCTAAGGTCAAGTTGATTGCTTTGTACGATAATGCATTTTACCTACAGTAGGTCATATATATATATATATATATATATATATATATATATATATATATATATATACACCAACTATATGTGACTCTGGATCACAAAACCAGTCTCGAGTCGCACGGATATATCTGTGGCAATAGCCAACAATACATTGTATGGGTCAAAATTATAGATATTTCTTTTATGGCAAAAATCATTAGCATATTAAGTAAAGATCATGTTCCATGAAGATATTTTGTAAATTTCCTACAGTAAATATATAAAACATGTATTTTTGTGAGTGAATGCAGCACAATCGCCAACATAAATGCACAACTTTAAAGGAGATTTTCTCAATGTTTCGTTTTTTTGCATCCTCAGATTCCAGATTTCCAAATAGTCGTATCCTAACAAACCATACATCAATGGAAAGCTTATTTATTCAGCTTTCAGATGATGTATACATCTGAATTTCATAAAATTGACCCATGTGACTGGTTTTGTGGTCCAGGGTCACATATAATGAAAAGAAATAGTATGCTATTATATTCGAAACATAGCCTGTGACTGCAATGATTCAGACTCTTATTTACAGTCAGTGTTTTCCAGGAGGTCACTACGCGTCATAACTCCCCAAAGTCCTTGTGACCCAAGAGCTGGACTTCTCAATACAAGCACTGATACAGTGTCACTGGATACTCACTGGGAAAAAACAGCCTTTTACAGGAACGGGTTGTGTTTCGTGTCAGAGTCACACTAGTGAACTCCAGAAAACATGAATAAAACAGCAGAGGGATTGATGATATTAATGTAAACGCATTAGACTCACAGACACATTAGGTTACATTGGATTCTCAAGCATCGAAGCACAAAGATTCATTATGAATAATCAAATTGAATTAACACATGCACTATATACATATTGCCAGTAAAGTTGTATTTTGAATTAAAGCACGTCAATGAATCTCATTAGCTTCTGTGAGGTTTGCAAAAAAAATAAAAATCGGGCACTAGTAAAACTAGTTTGCTGGAACTGCAACATAAAACATGGTTTTAATCACTGTACAGATGATAATCCCACCACAACAAATGCAAGTGATATTTAAAACAAATTAAAACGGGTTAAATCAAACAAACTCGAACGCATTCTAACAGTGAATTTGGGCAATTCAACTTTATAAAGGATGCCTACATTTTATTTTTCGCCCCATAACTCAATTACAACTGAAGGACTATCAGGCTATCCTGTAGCCAGTGTTATCTTAATATTATTTATATCCTACTATAGTATATTTATTAATACTCTGAATTAGCTTTTATTTTTATATTTTCATTTTAAGTAATTTTGTCATGTGCTTTCATATTTAATATTTTGATCAGCTTTTTAGTATTACATATCTTTATTTTTAGTCATTTTAATAATCCCACTCCACTTAATCTTTTTTTTGGGGTTGTGAAAAGATTAAATTGCGATTAATTGCATCCAAAATAAAAGTTTGTGTTTACATAATATGTGTGTACTGTGTATAATTATTTTGTGTGTATATATATATATATATATGAGGGGCCGTACAAGCCAAAATCCATTCTTCTACTCTCACACACATACATTCTCCTTTCACATACATACATTTCTATACGCACACACACATACATTCTCCTTTCACATACATACATTTCTATACGCACACACACATACATTTCTGCTCACACACACATACATTCTCCTTTCACATACATACATTTCTATACGCACACACACATACATTCTCCTTTCACATACATACATTTCTACTCTCACACACATACATCCTCCTTTCACATACATACATTTCTATACGCACACACACATACATTCTCCTTTCACATACATACATTTCTACTCTCACACACATACATTCTCCTTTCACATACATACATTTCTATACGCACACACACATACATCCTCCTTTCACATACATACATTTCTATACGCACACACACATACATTCTCCTTTCACATACATACATTTCTATACGCACACACACACATACATTCTCCTTTCACATACATACATTTCTACTCTCTCACACACACATACATTTCTGCTCACACACACATACATTTTCCTTTCATATATACATATACACTCTCATACCCAGAAATACATATGCAAGACTTTCTCAGCTCTTCATCACAACTTTACAATGATGCTAATGCTATTCAAAGTAATCCTGTTTTCTTTTCAGTTACAGTTTTTACTTTTTGGAGTAAGTAGCAATGAACATGAAATCAGACATTTTTTTAATAATGTGCTGACCAATGTATTGACCAAATGCAAAGAGAAACAGATTATTTTGTGCATGATAGGCTGCATTGAGATCTCTGTGCTCACATTCAAACCCTATGTGGATTTCTGTCAGTCTCAAGATTTGTTGAGGATTCAAGAAATAGAGCAGCAGTATACACTGGAGTCATTATATGGATGTTTTTGTAGTGCGGACTGCTTATGAATCCAGACAAAGAATCAGGTCTAAGAACAGTTATGTCCTGTTGCACACACAGAAGAGGCTGTTTTTCTGGTGGCACATATACTTTTTATTTCTGTCACACAATGTACAATCTGCAAATTCAACAAAGACAACAATAAATTCGTTTTGTTTCACAGCATTGAAAAAGCTGGTAGTGTGACTTCTTGTCAAAAAGTGAAACGCTCTTTCAGTAAACTCACATTACACATTTATCTGAACTGTATGGTCACAGAAAATGAAACATGTAGCCTATTCCACCAAATAAAACAATACTGACATTAACATTTCAGGGAGGCCCAATTAACATACACCAACTCTATACAAGCACTTAACGTAGCTATTTAACTTTATAACTGTAAACTCTCTTTACAAAAACATTGAGTGCACTGAAAATAAATCTCTTTTAAACATTGTCTAGTCGCGATCTCCCGCATGACATCCGACAGTGCGGCCGCGGACATCCGCCTGAGTAGCTAACGTAGTCGGATGAAAAAAAAGTTCTCTTGCTGCAGTTCCTGAATTTACCGTAATCATAGTAAAGCCGCCTTTCCACTGCACAAGACTTTCGCATATGATCGGAACTCCACGCAGCTCCCGTACGACTCTCCATTGGAAACGAATGACTTCTTCCGGTCCTATCGTTTGTCGTGTGCTGTGGAAAGGCGGCTTAATTGGCGCACATCCATTTTTTGGCGGCTGGCTTGACCTTGTATTTTCAAACCGCGGCTCGCGGCTCGCCAGACCTGCCTTCCGTTTCCACTATACGCCTTCCGTTTCCACTATACTTTCTCTCACACATACATACATTATTCTCTTACATACACACATTTTTTTTCAGACATACATTTTCTTCTTACATACATTTATTATTTATTTATGTATTATAATAAATGCACACTTTGAATACATTTGCATAAGAGTAAAATGTATGTATGTGAAAGGAGAATGTATGTGTGTGAGAGAGTAGAAATGTATGTATGTGAAAGGAGAATGTATGTGTGTGTGAGAGTAGAAATGTATGTATGTAAAAGGAGAATGTATGTGTGTGTGAGAGTAGAAATGTATGTATGTGAAAGGAGAATGTATGTGTGTGTGAGTAGAAGAATGGATTTTGGCTTGTACGGCCTCTCATATATATATATATATATATATATATATATATATATATATATACACACACACACGCATGTATTTATTTAATACATATTTGCATGTATATACTGTAAATATTTATATAGAATTTATATTATATATAAATATAAATATTTTATATATAAATAACACATTTTTCTTAAATACATACATGCAAGTGTACGTATTTATATATACAAAATAATTATACACATTACACACATATATTATGTAAACAAACTTTTATTTTGGATGTGATTAATCTTTTCACAGCCCTACTTTTTTTTCAGTAATTTTTTTTCTAATTTTATTTCATTTCAGCTTTATTCCAATTAACAAAACCGATTATATTAATAGTTTTAGTTTTCAATAACAGCACCTGTAACAGTAATTTCACATGCCCATAATTTATGCTCAATACTGCATTTAGACATTGAAGAATGCAAAAGCACATCTTTTCTTATAATGCACTTGTTTATTTCACAGCTCATTCTTTAGGTTTTAGCACTAATTAATTACTGGTCGAGAGACTGCCGTTGATCATGTTTTCTTTTGCCTGTAAATCACCCCATTTCCACAGCTCAGACACACACATGCTGCACGGAAGTCACACAGTTAAGTTTAGGTACAGTTAAATCGAGTCGGTCGCAGAATACATACAGTGGGTTTGCAGAAGTGACATTTTTCTTCTGCTACTGCAAAGAGGTCAAAGAGCAAAAATGCAAAAAGCAGTTCTTCTTTTTGCTAGTGGTGTTTCGTACATGAAATAGGACAGAACTGATGTTGAGGATAAGATCAACACATTTCTAGTTAAAGCTGCATGTGTGCAAAATACAATTTCTACTGAACCCCAAGTTTGCATGTACAGTAATACAGTAACGCATTACAAGTAATTTGAGTTTTTGAGATTACTTTTCAAGTAACTAGTAAAGTAGCACATTACTTTTAAATTTACAACAAAACATCTGTTACTTTTACAAATAAGTAAAGCAAGTTACTTTGTTTTCCCTTTTTTTTTTTTTTGACTGACAGCTCTTGTCGCCATGTGGAGAGAAATCGTGAGAGAGAAGTGCAGTGATGTTGTGTGAACATGATGGTTTATTGTAGTTCTAGACTAAATTTGAGCATTTACTCATCTCTCTCAAAAAAAAAAAAAACTGCGAAATGCAAACTCAGAATATTATGCAAACCTTCAATAATTTTTTTTTCTTCTTTTTTTTCTTATATTGTTTTTTGTGGTGATTTTTGCCTTTTATTGGGACAGGACAATGACTACAATAATTAAGAAACCTGCAATAATTAAATATGTTAAAGTCCTCCTGTAGTCAATGATTTTATCCCTTAAAACTGATCCTTTGACCACCAGAATGACATATTTAAATGTTTTTTCCTTGGAAAAAAAAATTCTTCATGCCTTAAAATATCTTGAATGTAACTCGACACCCTTGCCTCATTTAGTATGTGTGGTTCTATGAATATGCAAATGAGCCCCGCCTCCACTCACTCACTCAGCTCAGAGATCCACTGGTTGACGATCACACGTTGATCTGATTGGTTACAAGGTAGTTTGTGACGTCAGAAACACCAGCAATTTCAAAGCGTGTTTTTGAGACTGTCTTTGGTTCACTGCAGTTTAAAGGAGGAAATACTCAACAATGGTGTCGACTTATGAACTTACACATGGTTTGTGTTAAAGCACATTAAAAACACCATTTAGACACATAAACAACATTAAAAGCTGGATTTACACCACAAGGGGGGTTTTAAAGAATACAAATAATTTTTTAATCAAAGTCAGGTGTGAATTTGCATTTCCCTTTAGCCTGAGGCGTGAAAGTGCCTTTACATTTGCAAAAACAGAACGGTTTGTTTTGCTGTTGCTGTTGTTA
Source organism: Scardinius erythrophthalmus (assembly GCF_964197995.2). Taxonomy (NCBI): domain Eukaryota; kingdom Metazoa; phylum Chordata; class Actinopteri; order Cypriniformes; family Leuciscidae; genus Scardinius; species Scardinius erythrophthalmus. The sequence goes on from NC_138241.1 coordinate 35,371,167, forward strand.
TTAAAAAACAAAACAAACAAGCACAGTCCAGATGAGAAAAAAGAAACGCAAAAAGTAATGTATTAAGTTACTTTTTTCAGGTAGTAACACAATATTATAATACATGACTTTTAAAAGTAACTTTCCTCAACACTGCAGTAAAACAGAGTTATGAAAATAGTTTTGTACCAACAAGAAGTATATGCACTCAGTGATCTCCAAAGTTGGCGAAATTGTCCCTTTGAAGTGGATCTACTTCTCAAGCTTGATATATTTCCAAATCCAGTTCATTTGTGCCATATGACCCGGTTCTTACAGAGCATGACTGTTGTGCAATGTTTTTTCCGGTCATAATAGTGACTGATCTAATTTGGTCTTTGCTTTTATGATGAGCATCATGAGGAGAATTTTGAGTTTCACATTCCTCTGGGAACCAGGATGGTAAAATGCAGAAGTGAGAACAACTCGGAGAAGCCTGTCGATTATGTGCCTGTGAGGTGACGTTCAGTGACTTGAAGATGTGCGGTATGAGGTACTACAGTAAAACAGTGTGGCGTCGTTGTACCACAATCAGTTCCTCGGACCACAAGTGAGGCTGTGTGACATTACCATTAATAGCAAACTTGTAATGGTCAAACACATTTGACTCTGGAGTCCAGAACCAGTTATATGGGTATTTTTATTTATTTATTGAGATATTTTATTTATTAATTATATATCATCTGAAAGCTGAATAAATAAGCTTCCCATTGATGTATGGTTTGTTAGGATAGGACAATATTTGGCCGAGATACAACTATTAAAAATCTGACGGTGCAAACAAATCTAAATATTGAGAAAATAGCCTTTAAAGTTCTCGATATTGCTGCATCCACTCACAAAAAAATATGTATATTATAAAAATGTATGTATTTACTGTAGGAAATTTACAAAATATCTTCATGAAACATGATCTTTACTTAATATCCTAATGAGTTTTGGCATAAAAGAAAAATCGATAATTTTGACCCATACAATGTACTGTTGGCTATTGCCACAAATATACCCGTGCGACTCGTGACTGGTTTTGTGATCCAGGGTCACATATTTGGAATTATGCATTAAAATAAAGTGAACTTGAATTTGTGTTCAAAACCTGCAGACATTTGAGATGACCTGAGCCTATTTGGACTGTGGAAACTAATCAAGTTATCAGCAAATGCTGCTGAAACTGAACAAAAAAATGTACATACACTCTTAAAGACCTTCCAAAAAAGGGGGTTTCATAGCAATGCCATTGTTTTCTTAGTGTGAGGAACATTTTAAAAATCTAAAGAACCTTTATTCAACTATAAAAACCCTTTTGTGCAATGGAAAGATTCCATGGACGTTAAAAGTTCTTCATGGATCCATCAATTATGCCCAAAAAGAACACTATTTTTTAAGAGTGTGATGTAAACATTGAGCCAAGGACTTTCCTAAACCGATAGTTGACTGGTAAAAATGAGTAATCGTACAACAGTTGCAACGTGCATCTATTACATCACAGCCAGTAAGACAGCGGTAGAAATGTGACTCACCAGAGAGAGATGAATTATTCAAGGGTTGAGTCAATTAACTATCCATCCACAGAGCAAAATGTGCAATCTGGCCGAAAGTGGGGCGTCGGCGGAGAGGATAGACGCTTAGAGTTTCCAAAAGCAGAAACACAGGATGTTGAACCAAACGATTGCTTAAACATGATTTAGAAATGCCTGTGACCCGGGAAGTCATTCACTGCCCTCCTCCTCATTCATTTTTTAAAGTTAGACATCAACCTTCTTAGTATTACTCAATTCATTCATTATAAAAAATATGAGAAAAAAAAATTATAAAAGAATGAAAATTTGTATAGGTGTGTAACAGCGCAAGTATATTTTTTCCTGGTCAACAATAATTGAATCTTTGATGACTGAATAAGTGCAATTCACCTTTATTCCAGAAGGTGGCAATGTCTGATACACACTGATGAAGTGATGTTTCACTCATCGTTACCGCAGGCAGAAAACAAAAGAATAGGACGAATCATCAGCAAAACTTGAAATGGCTCAGTGATTTACTGCAGAGCAAGTACTGAACACAATCAAATATTAGTGTTCATTGAGGTGGATCTGGAGAAGAAGCTGTCAGTGATCAAAATATTGATTTTGAAGATGTTGAAAATGAGAATGTTTGAGGTGAATGCGCTGGCAAATTAGCTCTGAAGAGGACAGTGATGATGGTATAAAACATCTGCTCAAACTGAACCCTTCCAAGCTTCAAAAGGTAACAAAATATGCTTTATTTTATCCTTCTGTAATTGTTACTCTAATATCGGGAGTTTTATATTATCGCGACAGGTAGAGATCCATCTGTGTCAGATATAGATGCGGGTCGCTAAAGATCCGGATATGGGTGAAACATCCATGCATTTAAAGTCCCCCTGTGGTGTAAATCCAGCTTTTAATGTTGTTATATGTGTCTAAATGTTGTTTTTAATATACTTTAAGACAAAGCATGTGTAAGTTCATAAGTCGACAGCATTGCTGAGTATTTCCTCCTTAAAACTGCAGTGAACCAAAGACAGTCTCAAAAACACGCTTTGAAATCGCTGGTGTTTTTGACGTCACAAACTACCTTGTAACCAATCAGATCAACGTGTGATCGTCAATGAGTGGAGCTCTGAGCTGAGCGAGTGAGTGGAGGAGGGGCTCATTTGCATATTCATAGAACCGCACATACTAAATGAGGCAAGGGTGTCGAGTTACATTCAAGCTATTTTAAGATATTTTTCAAGGAAAAAACTTTTAAATATGTAATTTTGGTGATCAAATTATTGACTACAGGAGGACTTTAAGGGTTAAAGAATGAACTCTCATATTTATCTCTGCAGATGTTGATTTAAAACACATGAGCAGAGCAAAACAATTGCATGAGAAACACACTACAAACAAACTTCGAAAAAAAAAAAAAAAATGTATGATTCTCTCAAGTCACAGCCTTAAAAATCTTTTGATCTAAAGAAGTCGCTGTGTCTAAACATTTGACCGCTGCCGTTTCAGAGAAAGATCTGAAGAGATCGATCAGTTGATGCAAAAAATGAAGAACTCATGTTTCTGATTAACTCTGATGAACTGACACTGAGACATGTGAACTTCCCAAAAGTCACGTAAACCACCCAAATGTTGCCAATAGTAAAGATCTAAAGTATTTGGCCAGTCAGAATATCAGATTATCTCTGTAATCTGCACATATTAACTCCATTTTTTTGCAACAGCATAAGGAAGAATAAATGTCACAACTTTCACTTTTGGTGGAACTGTTTGTTTAAAGCTCAATGGGAAGAGTGTATCTAGATGTCATTTGTGACGACTGATGGACATACTTGACAGGGAAACCGGATTAAACTACCAAAGACGTCTCAATCACAGCTCGACAAACTTGCCACGAGAGAATACAAGTCGTCAAACCCGTTATTTCATCAGCACTCTTCACATTAACATTAGACACTCGCATGAAACCTTTGAACCACAACAAATGAGAATGGAAATGACAAACTCACCCACAATCAATCAATTCAGTGTAGAGAAAAAATACCCTCTCCTAAAGTGTACAAATGAAGCGCTACTTGTATAGACATAAAAAGCAACAAGAAGTGAGACCTACAGGCATCCTGTCAGCGAACAACATCTCCGTTATCAAATCTCATCTTAAACACTTCTCACGCAAACCACAACTGATTTAAAGCAACACTGAAATGTTGAAAGTCTCTTCCAATGAAATAACAGCCTGTAGTGCAATGGAAAAGTGTGTGGTTAGTGAAGCACATCCAGTTAACGAATGATCTTTTTCTCCAGCGTTCGGTTTCACCAACACATTCTGCCCAGCAAACTTTATCAGCGCACTCAACATGCTTCAAACCTGAACTTTCACATCTAAAGGCATGTTCACACCAAGAACAATTACTAAAAAAAAATGTTAATAATTTTAAATACAATAAGAACAGGGAAAGCCACACCACAGCTATAACAATAACAGCACAATGTGGAAAACTGCACCACATGCTCATAATCAACAGAACTTTATTATAAACTTATCTTCATCTCATACAAAATGGCTCACACAGCTTGATTTTTCTTATTGTTTATGTTTCACACTGGAAATGAAAGGTCAGGTCAGGTCAAGTACATTGCATTTTGGGATACAGTCTCTGTTAGTGTGTTTTGGTTATACACATACTGATAAACTATTTTATAAAGAAAATGCAAATGCGTGCATAATATGTTATGTTTCACACTGGAAATGAAAAGTCAGGTCAGGTCAAGTACATTGCATTTTGGGATACCGTCTCTGTTAGTATGTTTTGGTTATTCACATATTGATAAACTGTGAATTTTATAGAGAAAATGCACATGCATGCATAATATGTTATGTTTCACACTGGAAATGAAAGGTCAGGTCAGGTCAAGTACATTGCATTGTTGGATATAGTATCTAATAAGAGTGTTTTGGTTATACACATATTAATAAACTGTATTCTAGAGAAAATGCACATGCATTAATTAAACATTTTACTTTGATTACGAGTAATGCACTTTTTTTTTGCCCTCATAGTTCACTGATAAGGTTTGTACTGTAAATAATGCTAGATTATTAGAGGTGGGATTTTTTTCTAATGAAAGTGTGCATTTCTTATCTTTGTGAATTTATATAATAATTGAAGGAAATGATTAGGATTCCGATTAATCTTCCGGCCCTATACAGTACATACTTTATACAGCACTAATAGTAAGTGTAGGCATACGAGTCATAGAGTTTATTTAGTTTTAGTATCCTAAATAATGCCAACTCCATCATACAAGCATAAATGAGCAGTTTACCTGATGGGTGACAGTAAATAATCATTCAAAACCAACTGGATAACCAGAAACAGCATCACAACAGGGAAGGAGACACAGTCTTCAGTCACACAGGGTTTACTAGTCATAGCGTTTAGCGTTGACAAGAACTGTCGTATGGCGAAACCATACAGCCGGAAACTGAGAGCGCAAAGCACACAGCCACAAACACACGTGAACAGAAACACACCCACTCGCTTACATAAATACAAGACAAGAAGACCCTGTACAGTGGCCAACAGTCTGATGAAGGCGGGACTGTCTGTCTGTCTGTCTGTCTGAACAATGGCACCTTGCAGAAATTATTACACCCAAAACCCACATCATTACATAAAGACTATTCCTCGGATGTCTCATGTTGAAGTTCAGGGTTCAGTAAAGAGAAAGTCTGTAAAAACAAACACCTCCACAGTTCAATCTCAAAACACTAATTAAAATTTCTGATGAGTAGATGTACGGCAAACACGACTGTATTGTGTATATACGGGCATATATTTGTATGTTGTGTATGTTTTTGATATGAAGATATTCGATGTATAGCATCTGATTGAAGAGAAATGTTTATCTGAGAAAAAGTAAATAATAATAATAATAATAAAAGCTAGTTAAGCCAGTTGACACAAAGTGCATTAGGCCAACATGCTTTTAACAACTTTTACGTGTCAATCTGCTCGTGTTTTAGCTGGTGCGAAACAAAAATCCCACGCGTTGATCTCCGCCTAAATGCACTGAGGTCTCTCAGACGGTCTAGTGTGATCATTTTCTGACACTTTGCTTGTGCATTTTATGATAAAAACCACACTTGGCAGTTCTGCATCAGACGCCCGACTAGCAAAGTACAGGGAGAATCAAACTTAGTCAATATGATCTGAAATATTCCTGGTCGTCGCCCCATGACAGCTGCTGTCAACAGGTAATATGATTAATAAATGCTTAAGCAGGATATCTCTGCAAGTATCGAAGTAATTATGAAAGTAATATCTACATGTTTTCTTGTTAAAAAGCTTATGACTGCATCAATAAATATATCCCATCCACTGTAGTACCATGTGTTTTCTCTCTCTCTCTCTCTCTCTCTCTCTCTCTCTCTCTCTCTCTCTCTCTCTCTCTCTCTCTCTCTGTTGTACGTTTCATTGGATAAAAGTAGGGATGCGCCGATCCGATATTCAGTATCGGTATCGGCTCCGATACTGCCATTTTGGCCGGATCGGGTATCGATCAGACGAAGCCGATCCAAATCCGATTGTGCGTATTACTATTCTGTCATTGTTAGGCCCCACAAAAGGCACAAATGTATAATAAAGCACTATAAAGTTTTTGTGCACTATATTATAAGTGTTCAGAAGCCATTTAATAGTCTAATATGAGATAGAAATGAATATTTAAGTCGTTAAATTCAAGTTCACGTAAACTCTTTCCTCTGCTGCAGCCAGCATTCAAACAGCGCGTTCGGTTACGTCAGTCTACGCGATAAAACTCTCAACAAGATGATTAAATGTTAATATTATTGTACTTGATCTGTAGATAAAGTTCTATGGTTTCACATAAAATGACTTTATCTTGCTGGTCTGTATTGCTGTACCTTAATCATGTTACTTTCTACCGGGTGTCTGTTGGATCTCAATGGAGTAGAGCACTATGACTGTTCTTCACGCGCACAGTAACTGAAATTTAAAACTGTTGAAAGAAAAGGCTGAATAAACTATTGCAAAGATAGATACTGTATAATACACTACGCATCAATATGTATTTCCTCAGTGGTGCTTTGAACTGTGTTTAATGTGGACTCGACGCGCTGCGCGCTGTGACTCGTGTTGCTTCGAGCGCATCATTCTGCACACGGGTTGTGCATAAGCGCTTTGTGCCGCACTGTATTGGAGCCTTTCGTATCATAATACTTTTGCGCAATGAAAGATTATTAATAGACTTTCTTGTTCTGCCCTATCTTTTATGTTGCTGCTTCAGCTGCGCTATAAAAATAAAATTCTTAATTTTATAGTAGGCTAGCCTACATTTTTAAAATCTTTTTGATCTTGTTTTTCATGAATGTATTTTACAACAATACAAATTGCAATGTCTAAAGTTTTACCAGATTTATTACAACACTTGTGATTTTTCTAGAAAATTTTTACTGATGAATTATCCACTAATCTAGTTTATAATAGAATGTTTGTCATAGATTATGATCATACATTTTTATTTGTTTTTCTTTATAACTAAGTTGTCTAGTCTGTATTAAGTAGATTGTGTTTAACACAAAATAGTGATTATCAGTTCAACACACAGAGTTACAGAAATTCTACTTGATTTAAAAAAAAAAAACTGCACTGGTATCGGATCGGTATTGGTATCGGTCGATACTCAGAATTTTTGGTATCGGATCGGATCGGTTCTGAAAAAACTGGTATCGGAGCATCCCTAGATAAAAGCATTTTATGCAAGTGTTTTTTGGACATGTAGAAATATTTTAATTATCATGGATAATCCCAATGGTCTTTCGTTCATCTTCGGAACATAAATGAAGATATTTTTTAATAATATCCGAGTGATTTCTGTGCCTCCATTGACAGCTACGCAACTACCACTTTGATCGATGCGTCAAAAAGCTCTTAAAGAGATCGTAAAACTAATCCATTTGAATTGAACGTTCAGTCTAAAGTTTTTGGAGAGACTCGTTCGCTTTATATGATGAGATTTAATTTAAGGCTTTTATTTACGCATCACGTTTGAGCTTCAGCAAGAACCAATGAGGTACATTCTCGTGTTACGCATCACGTATGCGCTTCAGCAAGAACCAATGAGGTTCATTCTCGTGTTACGCATCACGTTTGAGCTTCAGCAAGAACCAATGAGGTTCATTCTCGTGTTACGCATCACGTTTGAGCTTCAGCAAGAACCAATGAGGTTCATTCTCGTGTTACGCAGCACGTTTGAGTTCTGCAAGAACCAATGAGGTTCATTCTCGTGTTACGCATCACGCTTGAGCTTCAGCAAGAACCAATGAGGTTCATTCTCGTGTTACGCATCACGCTTGAGCTTCAGCAAGAACCAATGAGGTTCATTCTCGTGTTACGCATCACGCTTGAGCTTCAGCGAGAACCAATGAGGTTCATTCTCGTGTTACGCATCACGTTTGCGCTTCAGCAAGAACCAATGAGGTTCATTCTCGTGTTACGCATCACGTTTGAGCTTCAGCAAGAACCAATGAGGTTCATTCTCGTGTTACGCATCACGTTTGAGCTTCAGCAAGAACCAATGAGGTTCATTCTCGTGTTACGCAGCACGTTTGAGTTCTGCAAGAACCAATGAGGTTCATTCTCGTGTTACGCATCACGCTTGAGCTTCAGCAAGAACCAATGAGGTTCATTCTCGTGTTACGCATCACGCTTGAGCTTCAGCAAGAACCAATGAGGTTCATTCTCGTGTTACGCATCACGCTTGAGCTTCAGCGAGAACCAATGAGGTTCATTCTCGTGTTACGCATCACGTTTGCGCTTCAGCAAGAACCAATGAGGTTCATTCTCGTGTTACGCATCACGCTTGAGCCTCAGCAAGAACCAATGAGGTTCATTCTCGTGTTACGCATCACGCTTGAGCTTCAGCAAGAACCAATGAGGTTCACTCTCGTGTTACGCATCACGCTTGAGCTTCAGCGAGAACCAATGAGGTTCATTCTCGTGTTACGCATCACGCTTGAGCTTCAGCGAGAACCAATGAGGTTCATTCTCGTGTTACGCATCACGTTTGAGCTTCAGCAAGAACCAATGAGGTTCATTCTCGTGTTACGCATCACGCTTGAGCTTCAGCAAGAACCAATGAGGTTCATTCTCGTGTTACGCATCACGCTTGAGCTTCAGCGAGAACCAATGAGGTTCATTCTCGTGTTACGCATCACGCTTGAGCTTCAGCAAGAACCAATGAGGTTCATTCTCGTGTTACGCAGCACGTTTGAGCTTCTGCAAGAACCAATGAGGTTCATTCTCGTGTTACGCAGCACGTTTGAGCTTCAGCGAGAACCAATGAGGTTCATTCTCGTGTTACGCAGCACGTTTGAGCTTCAGCGAGAACCAATGAGGTTCATTCCCGTGTTACGCATCACGCTTGAGCTTCAGCGAGAACCAATGAGGTTCATTCTCGTGTTACGCAGCACGTTTGAGCTTCAGCAAGAACCAATGAGGTTCATTCTCGTGTTACGCAGCACGTTTGAGCTTCAGCGAGAACCAATGAGGTTCATTCTCGTGTTACGCATCACGCTTGAGCTTCAGCGAGAACCAATGAGGTTCATTCTTGTGTTACGCATCACGCTTGAGCTTCAGCGAGAACCAATGAGGTTCATTCTCGTGTTACGCATCACGCTTGAGCTTCAGCGAGAACCAATGAGGTTCATTCTCGTGTTACGCATCACGCTTGAGCTTCAGCGAGAACCAATGAGGTTCATTCTCGTGTTACGCATCACGCTTGAGCTTCAGCAAGAACCAATGAGGTTCATTCTCGTGTTACGCATCACGCTTGAGCTTCAGCGAGAACCAATGAGGTTCATTCTCGTGTTACGCATCACGCTTGAGCTTCAGCGAGAACCAATGAGGTTCATTCTCGTGTTACGCATCACGCTTGAGCTTCAGCGAGAACCAATGAGGTTCATTCTCGTGTTACGCAGCACGTTTGAGCTTCAGCAAGAACCAATGAGGTTCATTCTCGTGTTACGCATCACGCTTGAGCTTCAGCGAGAACCAATGAGGTTCATTCTCGTGTTACGCATCACGCTTGAGCTTCAGCGAGAACCAATGAGGTTCATTCTCGTGTTACGCAGCACGTTTGAGCTTCAGCGAGAACCAATGAGGTTCATTCTCGTGTTACGCAGCACGTTTGAGCTTCAGCGAGAACCAATGAGGTTCATTCTCGTGTTACGCATCACGCTTGAGCTTCAGCGAGAACCAATGAGGTTCATTCTCGTGTTACGCATCACGCTTGAGCTTCAGCGAGAACCAATGAGGTTCATTCTCGTGTTACGCAGCACGTTTGAGCTTCAGCAAGAACCAATGAGGTTCATTCTCGTGTTACGCATCACGCTTGAGCTTCAGCGAGAACCAATGAGGTTCATTCTCGTGTTACGCATCACGCTTGAGCTTCAGCGAGAACCAATGAGGTTCATTCTCGTGTTACGCAGCACGTTTGAGTTCTGCAAGAACCAATGAGGTTCATTCTCGTGTTACGCATCACGTTTGAGCTTCAGCAAGAACCAATGAGGTTCATTCTCGTGTTACGCATCACGCTTGAGCTTCAGCGAGAACCAATGAGGTTCATTGACGTGTTACGCATCACGTTTGAGCTTCAGCAAGAGCCAATGAGGTACATTCTCGTGTTACGCATCACGCTTGAGCTTCAGCAAGAACCAATGAGGTTCATTCTCGTTACGCATCACGTTTGAGCTTCAGCAAGAACCAATGAGGTTCATTCTCGTGTTACGCATCACGCTTGAGCTTCAGCAAGAACCAATGAGGTTCATTCTCGTGTTACGCATCACGCTTGAGCTTCAGCGAGAACCAATGAGGTTCATTCTCGTGTTACGCATCACGCTTGAGCTTCAGCAAGAGCCAATGAGGTACATTCTCGTGTTACGCATCACGCTTGAGCTTCAGCAAGAACCAATGAGGTTCATTCTCGTGTTACGCATCACGCTTGAGCTTCAGCGAGAACCAATGAGGTTCATTCTCGTGTTACGCAGCACGCTTGAGCGTCCGCTAAAGGTTTGTTCTGGCACATCAAGCAGATTCGTTTCAGCTTCCGTTTATGTTCGCTGATCAAAGTTGTTATGTGAATAAAAGCCTAAATTAAATCTGTTGATCATATAAAGTGAAGAGTCTCCTCAGAAAATTTGGAGTAAAACATTTACATTTTGATTTGTTTTATGATCTCTTTATGAACTTTTTGAAGCATCAAAATGGAAGTTGCATAGATGTCAGATGAACGGAAGTCTTATATAGGCTAGCTGTCTTTTAAATTTTGGTTTGGGGTCCCTCGAATGATAATGATTATATTATTTGGGGGTCTGTGTGACATCTAAAATATTGAAAACCCTGCATTAGACCACACTGTAGTAGCATCACAGTGCTTATTTTAAGGGGATGGATGGTTGTTTTCTAAAAACAATAATTCAAGATATTTAAAAAATCAACTGGAGATGTCTGTCTAATACACCCAAGCAACCACAAAGCTTTGAATCTTCACATCTCTGCTTAAACTGCATTACTTTCAGACTTCAATGCTTTCAATCAAGTCTTTTACAAGCCCACAAACAAAGTTTGTCGTTTACTAGCGCTCACCTGCAGATCTGCGCCCTGTGCACGGCAGTCCATGTAGTTGTCCCAGGCCTGGGACAGATCAGCCAGGTGTGAGCTGGCCATGTCCAGGTGACCGACACCGGCTCATCCACAGCAGCGACAGAACAGAAGCTCTAAAATCCCGCGGGTAAATTTGAACTGCATGCGCGGGAACGTTTCATGTCATTTCATTAGGGTTCCATCCAGATTCCAGATTAAGAGATGTAAAATCCGTTAAATCCGTTAGTACCTACAGAGATGAAATAACAGTTAGAACTTTTAAATGTACGACTGGCGCGAATTGAGCTCTCTGCACTGCACCATTCATTAGCAAATTACAGTTCGCATTCAATGACGTAAAAAGTACGTTATTCCTGTCAGTTTATTACATTTAGCTGACAGTTGCTGTCAAGTTACAGTGCAAGCAGACAAATGAAGCAGTGATATCAGAGTACACTGTTTTCTGTTGAATACAAGTTGGCACTTATATTAGCTTCGGTGTCAACATTAGCGTGAATTAACCAGTACAAAATACATTAACCAGAACAAATAAAGACTGTTTGGTTCGTATCTGCAGACAGGAACTCGTGTTTGCGTGTTACTGGATCATTTCACGCAACAGCAGACGCAGAATATCCCGCAGCACAGCTTAGGCTAACACTCATTGATTTACTTCTTTCTATTATGAGGTTGCACAATTCCAACCAGATATTTTAATCACTGTAGCCATATTATTCATCTGAACGTAACGTTTAAGACGTGTTAAATACAATTACAATTTACGTACCTCGTCTCCGGTCTTCCTTCTAACATATACACAAGCAATTTAGAAGACAAAAAACTGACATGCAAAACAGTACAGGAAATAACGCCCACAAAACAGAATCCTAAGTGGCCATTGGTTGAGTAGACGCTAACATCCTGTCAATCAAATCTGCGGCCTCTGAGGACGCTACCTCTCACCAGTCATTCTGATGACGCCAATCGTGTCCCCCCTAGGGGCGGGGCTTATGCGCGTGCGTCTCTTGTTGCCGGTGTGGGCGGGGCTGACGTGATGACGCAATTGCTCTCTGTCACAAAAATGTTCGCCAGTCACAGGGCATCTCTATATTTTCCTCTTTATTATGAAAATAAGAGGATGTTTGCGGGAGTGCTTTTAAAATCCGAAGAATTAAATTATTCGGACGTAATTTGAGTCTGATCTCTGATCAGATTTGAGCCACTGTTCCATGATGTCACCAATCTTTTGTACAGATTCATAAATTATTGAAGTCTTCGAGTCATTTTCACGCATTAAACGTCATATATTTACTCATACATCATCCTGATCTATCAAAACTGATATTCAATAGCACATCGATCATATTCATATTTTATTCTTGTAAATCTGTATCCAGTTGTTGTATTTCTGATTTTTTTTTTTCATCATCTAAAAATTATAAGGTCTTTTTCAACTTTTAGCAATGTAGTAATTATCTGAATTTTCCCTTATACTAGCTATGAAACACTTTAACTATCCATAACATAAATGTCTAATATTATGAACTGTATGTGCATGTATTTAATCATATAATGGAAAATGTTTGTATTAGTGCCATTAAATCGATTAATTGCGATTAATCGCATCTAACATAAAAGTTTGTTTATATTTGTGTTATATATATATATATATATATATATATATATATATATATATATATATACATATATATATACACACACACACATTATATAAGCAAACACACACACACACACACACACACACAATTATATATATATATATGTGTGTGTGTGTGTGTGTGTGTGTGTGTATACACACACACATAATCAAACTTGATTAATCGATTTGACAGCACTAGTTTGTATACACTTAAATGCATCACTATTATTTTTTTCATCTCAAAATGATTATTTTTCAGATTTTTAATTATTAATTCCATTATCACGACAGAAAGGGAGTTTGAGAACACAATGCTTGTTTCTAAAATATATATATTTCATCACTTCTACTCATTTACTTCTATTACATTCCCAGTTATCATAAATCAGCTGAAATTCATGATTTCTTTCAGTGGCGACAACACTTGATAATTGTTAAATGTAAAATAATAATAGAATACAATGACGAAATTAATGATCTGAACAGTCAAGAGATAAGAAGAATAACCAGACTATTAATGGTTTTCTAAGGGAGGGATAATCTTGTCACCTGATGTTTAGTCTGCTGTTGCCCTCTGCTGGCCATTCCTGTGCAAAAGTGCTTTATTTACCCCTGTTCCCTTCTGAGACTCATTATCACAGTCAGCATGAGAGGTTTGAACGTGTGTGAGCAAATAAAAACACAGTTTTAATTAGTAAACATGAACTTGAACAACACATCAAAATATGACAAGGCTAAATAAACAAAATATGATTTTATTGAACAGTTGTATGTGTAAACATGTATTTATGTCAGGTTATGTCACAATTGTGTCATTATTTGTTTAGAAAGGATACTCTCAGTATCGGGGTAATAATGTTAGTTGTTAGAGATATTCACAATGACCTCATTAGCATGTATTTGCTCTTTAAAGCACCATGAGCGTGTTTAAGGCGAGGATGCATTTCAAAATCTTTAATAGAGAGAGTGGCTTTATTGCATGTTTCAGGTGATCATGAAGGACGGAGCTTCACAGCAGATTCAGATGAAGGGTCATGTGACTGAGTCTTCTTCAGTTCCTGCCGTCCCGCTCCACACACCCCAGTCCGACGGCGTTGTCTGGACATCTGCATGACCGGCCAGCAGGAGTCGCCAGGCATAAGTGTGTGCAGCCGCCGTTGTTGGTCGAGCAGTAGTTCTGACCTGATGGGGAACATTGACCATCTCACGTCAGCGGCATTAAAGGAGATGTTCACTTTCAAATGAAAATTAGCCCATGATTTACTCACCCTGAATCATCCTAGATGTACAGTACAGGCCAAAAGTTTGGAAACATTACTATTTTTTATGTTTTTGAAAGGAGTTTCTTCTGCTCAGCAAGCCTGCATTTATTTGACCAAAAATACAGAAAAAAAAATGTAATAATGTGATATATTATTACAATTTAAAATAATTGGTTTTCAATTTATTATACTTTAAATTATCATTTATTTCTGTGATGCAAAGCTGAATTTTCAGCATCATTACTCCAGTCTATCACATGATCCTTTAGAAATCATTCTAATATTCTGATTTATTATGAGTGTTGGAAACAGCTCTGCTGCCTAATATATTTGATGAATAAAAGGTTAAAAAGAGCTGCATTTATTCAAAATAAAAAAATATTTTCTAATAATATAAATATCACTTTTTATCAATTTAACACATCCTTGCTGAATAAAAGTATTGATTTATTTCAAAAAAAGAAAGAAAAAAAATGACTGACCCCAAATTACTGACCACTAGTGTATATTGTTGTTACAAAAGATTTCTATTTTTAAAACATTTGCTTTTTTTTTGCTTTTTTTTTTTTACTTTTTATTCATCAAAGTATCACAGGTTATGAAAAAATATTAAGCAGCAGAACTGTTTCCAACTTTGATAATGAATCATCATATTAGAATGATTTCTAAAGGATCATGTGATAGACTGGAATAATGATCCTGAAAATTTAGCTTTGATCACAGGAATAAATGATAATTTAAAGTATAATAAATTGAAAACCAATCATTTTAAATTGTAATAATATATCACATATTTTTTCTGCATTTTTGATCAAATAAATGCAGGCTTGATGAGCAGAAGAAACTCCTTTCAAAAACATTAAAAATAGTAATGTTTCCAAACTTTTTTTGCCTGTACTGTATTACTGTCTAAATGACTGTCCTTTAATGTCCATAGTAGAATATTGTTGATGTTTTATGGGGCTTTTATTGGAAGCATTGTGTCATTTTGTGTGAGTATGGTAATGCCTCTGAGGCCCAGAAGAGATCATTGGGGAAGGTGGTAGTAACAGCAAGTAAATTGTTAGGAATAAAGTTAGAGAGTATAGAGAGCATATAGAAAGGAAGAGTGTTAAACAAGGCAAAGATCATTGTGAATGATAAGAGGCATCCTCTATCCTATACTTCTGAATTGCTACCATCAGGCCGACGATATTGTGTCACTAGATGTTTCAAACATTTTCTTTTATTCCCCAAGCAATCAAGTGTTTAGTGGATAAATAGTCGCCAGACTGGATACCTTAATTAGGTTTACTATTAGACTATTTTCTTATGTATTCATATTCAAATATATGCCAAATGTGATTTTGTCAAATGTCTGTGTGAGTGTACGCTGCAAACACAATTTCCCTACGGGGATAAATAAATACTGAACTGAACTGATGACTTCTTTCAGACGAATACAATCAGAGTTATATTAAAAAAATATCCTGGCTCTTCCGAACTTTGTAGTATCAGTGGATCGCAACCGACAGACTGAAGCTCAAAAACATGCATTCATCCGTCATAAACGAACTTCACGCGGCTCTGGGGGGATAATAAAGGCCTTCTGAAGCAAAACCACGAGTTTGTGTAAGAAAAATATTCATATTTAAAACTTTATAACGCTTTCGGCCAAATTAACTAAAGTCTAAAGCGCAACTTACGCGAGTAATGCCAGGCACTGCTGATATTTACGCTACTTCTGACGTCACAAGTTTCGTAAGTTGCTTGTATTTAACGTGTTAAATATGAATATTTTTCTTAAACAAACTCATCATTTTGCTTCAGAAAGCCTTTATTATCCCCCCGGAGCCGTTTGGAGTTCATTTATGACGCATGAATGCAATTTTTTGAGCTTCAGTTCAGTTTGTTTATTTGCGATCCACTGCCATTATAAAACTTGGAAGAGCCGGGATGTTTTTTAATATAACTCTGATTGTATTCGTCTGAAAGAAGAAAGTTGAAAGTGTAAGAATTGAGAAATTACAAAATTCCGGACAGTCTGTTTTGGGGGTGACCAGACCCTGAGAGGACAAAAGGACCTCTCTGGAGATTACCATTTGAACTGGCTCTTGTGCACCATCGAGACGAAAGTCTCACCTCGGAGTCATCCTAATCTACATCTCCTTCCCTCCCCCCTCACCCCCTCTCTCTCAGGCTCAGATGATTCACCTGAATTCCCAAGAAAATATATATTTTAATGTGAATGATTATCACAGAGTATTTTCATGTTTGGTATCATTTAAAATGTCACAGTGTGACTGGTACAAATGTCTCATTTCAGAATAAGTAAAACAAAAGGTAATAAGGTTTTAAGAGTTTATGGATAACTGACACAAAAAGGAAGATGGTCTCTCAAGCAAATTGTCACACACCCCCAAGAGGTGCTACCTCTGAATGCAAATTTCTATTGTTAGCACATGTTTCCAAGTGAAAGGTTTGTCTATATAAGGAAATGCAGCAGGGAGATCGAGGCCTTTTCTGTAACTCAGATCGGTCCGTTAGGCTGAGAGAGAGATCTCTCAGCCTCATGTATTTCTTAAAGTTGGGTTTGCATCTTCTCTCTATTCCAGAGCATTTGATGTTTTGTATCGATTATCTTTGAATTGATTATGAAATTGGCATGATACATTTACCTGACATAATAAATTGTTACATTTGATTATTCTAACTGACTTTGATATTATTTTCATTGAAGAGTTAAACAGAATAGTCAAACATTCACTCATAATTAATGATCTGCAGATATCATTAAAACCTTTTCATTTATGGAGTCAGATGAAATAACGAGAGAATACGTAACTAAATGTACTGCATTTAATCAAAAAATTCTTTGTCTCGAGAAAAGGACAGTAACACGTTGCTGGTCGGACGCCGGGCTTTGGGCCGATTGAGCGCGAGCTTACAAAAGGATGGCTTCAGGGTGAGTAAATCATGGGGTAATTTTCATTTTTAAGTAAACTACTCCTTTAAGGGTTTGTACAGATACTGTAAAAGAAATTCCAGGACTTCCGAGCCCTACTTTTTTGTTTTTCAAGAACTACAATCAGAGATTGCACTTATCAAACAATATCTTTAGGATTTTTTAAACTCAAATTACAGATACAAGGTATACAAAATACATCTTACAATGTAAAATGTCAAATTCAAGTACCTCAAGTACTTTAAGCACCTTGTACGAACCCTGATAATGGAACAAATGTGTTCTGTTGTGGGTATTTACCATCATTTCCACCTTTGCTTTAGGGGTTCAGATTAATATATGAAAAGCAACACCTGTTTCACATTAAAAATAGCCTGAAAACGACTTAAACCAGTTATTTACAGTTTCTGGCGTTAAACACCCTGTCTGAAACTTTGTTGTTCTAGTCCTGAATTAACTGAACATTATCTGACTAGTTACATAAAAAGGGTTGGTTCACACGCAATTATCCCATAATTTACTCACGATCATGACTTTCTTCTTTCACCCGAACACAATCAGAGTTATATTATATAATATCCTGGCTCTTCCAAATGGCATTAAATAGTGTCCGAGTTTTTTAAGTTACGAAAAGTGCATCCATCCATCATAAAAGTAATTCATACGTCTTCAGGGGGTTAATAAAGGCCTTCTGAATAATAAAAAACCTGCGTTCGTCAGTTCTCACTTAATCTTACGCCACGTCTACATCATGTTTGGGGTCAGAGGTCACTCTTCCGCTGGAACTAGACTCACATCCAATCGTTAGCAGAATCCAGTGATTATAATTTATAAAGTTATAAATATGGATATTTTCGCTTCAGAAGGCCTTTATTAACCCCTGGAGCCGTATGGATTACTGTTATGATGGATGGATGCACTTTTTATAGCTTCAAAAACTTAAAATGCATTATTTTCCTGTTATCTCTGTAAAGCTGCTTTGAAACAGTTTGTATTATATGAAGTACTATATTAATAAAGGTGACTTAACTTCTAAAAAAGCTTCTAAATATAAAAGAATAGCAGAATCCACACCACAACTATTACGATAACGGCACAGAGAAACTATATCGTTGGAATCTTTCCGAGCGATTTTTTTTTCCAGCTGATGAACGATAAAAACAGTGACAGCCAATCAGAATCCATCCTGCTTTTAGAGCTAAAGGATTTAAAGAGACAGACGACAAAACAGAACGATATTGTGTGCTGGTGTGATGCTAATATTGTTATGGTTATATTAATGGTTCTTAAGAAGTGAAACACATGAGGAAGAGGAATCGTACCAGAGGGGCAGGAGGCGCGTGCCATAGTGATCCCGTACAGACGTGTTCGCTTCTGGGGCTGGAACTCATCGACCTCTCTTCTAGAGTAGCGATCCACCACGACTACAGCACCCCTGATCCAACACAAACACACACACACAACTCTTTATTCTCATGAGTGTACAGTATATATGAATAATGAAGAGTATTTTACTTTCCCCAAGCTTTTGAATAGTAGTGTATCACGGTTTCTGAATCACCACAACTGTTTTCAACACTGATAATAATCATAAATGTTTCTTGAGCATCAAATCCTCATATTAGAATCATTTCTGAAGGATCATGTGACACTGAAGACTGGAGTAATGATGCTGAAAATTCAGCTTTGATCACAGGAATAAATTTTATTTTACACTTAAAATATATTCACATAGAAAACAGTTCTTTAAAATTTAAATCACAATTTTCACTGTATTTTATATAAAATAAGTAAGATTTAATTAATCTTAAATCTTAATGATTCCAACTCATTAAAGGGACACTTCACCCATTTGCATTAAGCTTTGCATTGTTAGAAACCCAGTCATACTATTGAATGGTCATGCAACATTTTTTCATTTTCCCCCGAGACGAGAGAAATCTGTATTTACCTCTTTACACTTCCTCCTACAATGACGGAAAAATCGTCATTTTGCGTCATTGTAGGAGGAAGTGTAAGAGGGGAGGATTTCTGTTAAGACTACAAGCACTAGATCCACCCTTTCAAACCCGCCCATAGGGGGTTGGACCTAATGCGCTAACAGACCTATCACAGATCAGTGCGAGTGCGTTTGATTTCAACGGCAGAAACCTGCAGAAAACAGGGACGTAGAAAGCTGAGTAGTAGGGGTTACCATACTCTATTTCCCGGACATGTCCGGCCGTCGAGATCGACAAAAATGTCCGGGATTCAGCTTTTGCTTTCTGCGGTCGCCATCCATTGTTTACATGCTCACCTTTTGTTTCAATCTAACTGAATTCACCCCGATTGGTGAATCTGAATGTAATGTTTACATGAATGCTAAACAAGTGATAGGTTGATTTGCGTTTTAACATTGCTAAGAAAATACCCGCACCTCCGTGAGAGATAGCCCATGAGACCGGTGCATCTCACAGGCGCGCTCATCAGTAATCACAGTAATACAGGAAGCAGGACGAGGCTAGCGCCGCGGGAGAAAGACGCGAGGCCGGTGGCGTGATCGGTTGAAAGACGCGAGGCCGGTGGCGTGATCGGTTGAAAGACGCGAGGCCGGTGGCGTGATCGGTTGAAAGACGCGAGGCCGGTGGCGTGATCGGTTGATGTGTGTTTTACCATTGCTAAGAAAATACCTGCTCCTCCGTGCGAGATACGAGAACAGTGCCTCACAGGTGTCGGTCGTCAGTAATCACGCCACCGGCCTCGCGCCGTTCTCCCGCGCCCCTCAGCCTCGTCCTGCTCGCCACAGTAAACATGATGAATGGCGACTGTAGAACGCAAAAGCCGAATCCCGGACATTTTGGGCAAACTAGTCACGGAGAATCACTCGTAGCATAGCCTTGCCTTGATGTTTTTGTTCTCAACTGCGCTGTCTTACCGGTAGGCGTGGCTTGGGAGTGGCCTTGTAGGGCAGCGAAGCAAGTGCATTCTGGGAGTTGTTGTCTTTCATCCACATAAGCCAAAAATACATTTTCTGGCTTTTCTCAGTCTAGAAAGCTCCAAATTCAAAAATAATTTCACATTTCTTCTACATAAATGACCCACTTTCAATACACATTCATGTCTCCACGGGTGAAATGACCCTTTAATGATCCACTTGTTGCATATTTGCCAGAAATTATAGTACAAAAACTTTGCTAGTTATTTAAAGTCCCCCTGTAGTCAATCATTTTATCCCTTAAAACTCATCTTTGATCACCAGAATGACATATTTAAGCGTTTATTCCTCCAAAAATAAAATATATTGAATGTAACTCGACACCCTTGCCTCATTTAGTATGCGCGGCTCTATGAATATGCAAATGAGCCCCGCCTCCACTCACTCACTCCGCTCAGAGATCCACTGGTTGACGATCACACGTTGATCTGATTGGTTACAAGGTAGTTTGTGACGTCAGAAACACCAGCGATTTCAAAGCGTGTTTTTGAGACTGTCTTTGGTTCACTGCAGTTTTAAGGAGGAAATACTCAGCAATGCTGTCGACTTATGAATTTACACATGGTTTGTCTTAAAGTATATTAAAAACACCACATAGACACATAAACAACATTAAACGCTTGATTTTCACCACAAGGGGACTTTAAGCTAAACTAAATTAGTTTAATTTTCTCCTCAAAACTGTCCTCCGTCCATTGATTATAATGCATAAACAAATTCCTTAGTTTAAGCTACTAATTGGAGCAGGATGTGACAACATGTGGACTGTGATAAAGAGATTTTTATCCCAAATTCTCAGTATACTGACGAGTTATTTTTGTTCTGCTCATTGTTCTCAATTGCTATAATAAGCTCCATCATGACTGTCCACGAACAGAGAGGAAGATCAGAGAGAGGCCACTGTGAAATCGCACACAGCTGCAACTAGCCTTGAAACAGCCCTCTTGACCCGACCTCGGCATAGCAAACACACTCGGGGTTAAAGCGCCAAACCTGTGCCTGCTGCCGTTCAGGGAATCTGTGCTCGCGAACGGACACATCAAGGCCTCAGAAGAACAGAGATGTTGAGCTCACAGCTTTAGTGGACTGAACCTTGACCTTGCTTTCTGAACCACGAACAAACACCACCACCAACACCGCCCAGACCAAATCTGATGATTTTCTGCACAGTGCGGTTCACATTATTCTCATATAATACACTACCATTAAAATGTTTGGGGTCGGTAAGTTGCTTTTAAGAAATTCATATTTTTATTCAGCAAGGATGCATTAAATTGATCAAAAGTGACAGTAAAGATATTTATAATGTAACAACAGATTCTATTTCAAATAAATGCTGTTCTTTTGAACTTTCTATTCATCAAAGAACCCTGAAAAATAAAATGCATCACGGTTTCCACAAAAATATGAACTGCTTTCAACATTGATAATAATCATAAATGTTTCTTGAGCAGCAAATAATCATATTAGAATGATTTCTGAAGGATCATGTGACACTAAAGACTGGAGTAATGATGATAAATTGCATTGTACAATAAATTCACATAGAAAACCGTTGTTGTAAAGGTGAAGCATGTAGTTTTTGCGGCACTAGTGGCATCTGGCGGAATTACACAAATAAAAATATTTATACACACCCACAACTCAAAGATCACAAACACAGATGTGACAGATGCTTGTGACGGCATGTCTCAAGAGGTAAACGTAGGCTACTGTCAATAAATGTTCAAACATATAAGGGATACTTTTTATAATAAACACATTCAAAGTATCTGCACCGGCTGCATTTTTGGACATAATGCGGCACAACAGTTTGAGGCTGTTTACCCTCGACACATCAGAGCATCTGGTTAAAGGGTTTGTTCACCCAAAAATGAAAGTTCTGTCAGTGATTACTCTCCCTCATGTTGTTCAACCCCGTAAGACTTTCGTTCATCTTCAGAACACAAATTAAGATATTTTTGATTAAATCTGAGAGCTGGCTCACTCCTCCATAGGCTTCTCTGTTATTGAAACTTGCCGGCCCAGAAAGTTAGTAAAGACATCGTTAAAATAGTCCAAGTGACTACAGTGGCTCAACCTTAAGATTATCAAGCGACGAGAATACTTTTAGTGCGCAACATTACTCAGGGTTTCTGCAGGTTTCAGTAAGTCAAATTTAAGACCTTTTTAAGACATTTTAAGACCATAAAGATTGAAATTTAAGACCTACACAACGCATTATCCAAGTTAGATAGATAGTTACCTCGGGATCATTAGAGTATCTATCTATCTATCTATCTTTCTATCTATCTAGGATTATCTGATTTGTGTGTGTGAGAGTGAGAGAGAGGGAGAGGTAGATTTTTTTTTAATAGAAAATTTTATTTTTGCATATTATACTGTAAAAACAGTATTTTAGTTGATCATAGTTGATCATAACTAGAGAGGAAATGATGAGATGATTAAAGTGACCAAAATTATCACGGTTATCACAGAATCCTGTTTAAAAAGTACTAATACAACAGAATGAAGTCAATTCAACAAGTTTTATGTCAAAAACAGCAAATAACAAATTGATTAGCATCAATATGCACTTTTTGTTTACGTGAACATTAAAATACCATTAAAAATGATGGCCAGATTTTAAAAGAGTGTCTTGCAACATGTTATCTACTAACATGTACAAGTTCAAATAAAGTTTTGACAAAAAAGGTTTTATACAAAGATAAACCTCATATTTCAGCCTTTAAATAATTTTTTATAAAAAGAAAGAGTCAAAAAAGATAAATTATTGACATTTATACATTAGCTTATATTTATTAGTAGTGTTTGAGTGCACCCCCATCCTTCATGTTGACTGAGCTTTCAATGTTGTTATGGAAAGGGGTGATTGGTTGGTTCCTGTCACATGACCTGCGGTGCGTTTGCGGCATTCTGAAAAGTTTAGATTTTTTTCATCTCGTTGCGCCCAACCGCCATAAAACTCCGAAAGAAGAAGAATCTTGTTGCGCCTGGTAAAAAAAATTAGCGCGTCGCTTCAATTATGAGCGCGCTTGCCGCGCGCCTAGATTTGAACAAACTCGCGCACAAAAGACGCAATATGTGAACGGCTCAAGCCACGAGCTACTGGTAGCACGCAAGCGATGTGTTGGAGACCCCATCTCTTTTGTAGGCTACAACTCTATACGTTTTTGCTACTTTGTAATAACTTTCTGCGGCCAGCGTTTCTGGAAATGAACGAGGGTAAACACTTTTTAAGACCTGACTAAATGAAATTTAAGACCTAGGATGAAAATCTGGCCGTTTTTAAGACTTTTTAAGGCCTTAAATTTAAAGTTCAGAATTTTAGACTTTTTAAGACTTTTTAAGACCCCGCGGAAACCCTGATTACTGTTTTTACTGTATTTTTGAGTCTTGGTCAGCAGATAAGGCTTCTTTCAAAAACTCAACAAAAAACAAACAAACCGACCTTTCACTTGATTCAGTTAAAGTCACCCTGTGGTGAAAATTAAGCTTTTAATGTTGTTTATATGTCTATAAGGCATTTTTAATATGCTTTGAGACAAATCATGTGTTTCAAAAACGCGGTTTGAAATCGCTGGTGTTTCTGACGTCACAAACTACCTTGTAACCAATCAGATCAACGTGTGATCGTCAACGAGTGGATCTCTGAGCGGAGTGAGTGAGTGGAGGCGGGGCTCATTTGCTCATTCATAGAACCGTGCATACTAAATGAGGCAAGGTTATCGAGTTACATTCAAGGTATTATAAGGCATGACGAATTTTTCAAGGAAATAACATTTAAATATGTCATTTGGTGATCAAAGGTGAGTTTTAAGGGATAAAATGATTGACAACATGGGGACTTTAACTTCTCACAAAAGCATAAAGCTGTTAAAAGGAAGGTTCACCTCATCCAGTCAGTGTAGTAGAGGTTCTTTCCATCAGTAGTCAATCCGAAGGGATACTGGATTCCCTCCATGAGCTGCGTCCGACTGCCATGCTGCGGATTCATGCACTCCACTTTATGTGTACCTGCATCAAAAACACCAAACATCACCATCAACGCAAACGTTTCAACCAAGCAAAGCATTTTATTAGGGGTGTAACAACATATCGTGTCACAATATAATCGCAATACAAAAATTTAACAATAATGTATAGTGTATAGTTCACCCAAAATAAAAATTCAAGTTTTAAGAGTTTTAGTGTCAGAACTACATTAAGCTACTACATATAATGTTGAATATAGTGTATAATAATGCAATGGGGGAATATTTGTGTGTCCTGATAATGCCAAATGTCTGATGTTACCTGTAAAAAGTGACATTATTTTAAATATATCTAGTCAGTGACAGTGAAAGCATATTCATCTAAAATAATTCTGTGGTTTCAGCTTCAGAATCGTGAATATTGTTATTCTGGTGTCTCTATTGTCCTGTGCTTTGGGTTTCCAGCACCAAGTCCAAGCCTATTCATTTACACACACAATGTAAAACCAAATTTAGCATTTTAATCAACAGTTCTTTTTTTTTTAACCTTTTATCATATGTCTTGGAGTATCGCAATAATATCGTATCGTGAGTTCAGTATCGAATCGTGACATGAGGGAATCGTTACACCCCAACATTTTATGGAGTTTGTGGCTTTAACGGAGCTAAACAAGTGAGCAAAATAAGTTGTTTTCCTGCCGAGAGACTCAAACAGCTGTGACTTTATTGCACTAGTGAATGTGTCTCTGAACTGGAGTCATACCAGCATCCGCCCAGCACAGCAGAGACGTCCGAGGGTCGTAAGTTAAACCGTTGGGGAGGCTCAAGTCATCCTTGACCAGAACTCTCCGATTTGTGCCGTCCATGTATGCCATCTCAATTTTAGGGGAGTCCCTGTTCCAGTCGGCCCAGTAGATGTAGCTGATGGAGAAACAGACATTGAAAACACTTCCCAATAACTATTTCACTGCAGAAATTAGCAATACTTTGGGAATCACTCAAATTCATAATGCCAAGAATAAGTATCTAAACAAAACGGTGACACTTTACAATAAAGACCCGTTAGCTCACGCATTAACTAACATTAACTAGCAATGAGAAATACATGTCTTACACTATTTATTAATCATTGTTAATGATGACAACTGTTAGTTCATTCCTGTTAGCTCAGGTCCATTAAATGATATCCACTTACTTGTATTAGTAAACCTTGAAATTAATATTAACTAAGATTAATACATGCTTTTAGAAGTATTTTTCAATGTTAGTTCATGTTAACTAACGTAGTTTACTCATTTTAACAAATGGAAGCTTATCGTAAAACTGACAAAACTAGCATAGGTCAAATGTGTAAATTCACATGAAAACATATTTTTAATTATTTTTAAATAATTATTATACCAAATGTGGCACACAAGCGCTACAGAGCTGGCATTTAACTGTCTTTACATAGACTGTTTAATGAAGTGGCATTTACACAACAATTTCAACTGTATACTTTGATACTAGGGACTGATGTGGGTCATAATTTGGTCTTTCTTTTATGCAGCATGATGTTTTTACAAAGAATTTTTGAGCAGGCATAGATCAGCCTTTATTATTAAACATTATTAAATCTCTTACAAGGCTCAGATTATCCTTCTTACACCGTGTCCTAACTACACGCGTCGATAAAAGACGTCTTTTCCATGTTAATCAGTGTTTGTCCTAACCAGACGCGACAGCGACACGCGACAATTCTATTTTAGAAACGGTTTCTATTTTTTTCTGCGACGTCGCGCTGGAACAACAAACACAAAGTGAGGCAATGATAATCTCAGGTGCTGTTTATGTGCTTTATTTAATGTTAAAAGCGTGTCATGTGACTTTGAATATCATTTAGTGCTCCAGCTTTGAGGCTGTAAAAGCAACAATGGATAATTCACCTCAGATCTTGAAATTAAACAAATGGAAACAAGAACGTTCAAACCGTGAACAAACAAGTGTGTTCTTTGACAAAGATTGTTTTAGTTACTCAGCCTAAGTATTTTAAATAATGTTTAAATGGTGTAATATTTGTGAATTTGAATATGTACTGATCCATTTTCTTGCAAGTGCCGTCAAGATTACTCTCTGATGCAGCGAGACTCCGCCCACACACCGTTCTGATTGGGTGACTCCACCCACATGCTATTCTGATTGGCTGACTCCGCCTACACACCGTTCTGATTGACTGACTCCGCCCACACACTATTCTGATTGTCTGACTCCACCCACACACTGTTCTGATTGGCTGTGGGTTTTGATGGAATTTTGATGCATCTCGCAGTCGCATCGCTTCTAGTGTGGACAGGCAAATTGCTTGTCACTGGAATCTTATCGCATCGCGTCTGGTTAGGACACGGTGTTACAATTTGATTTAACCATGTATAACGTTGCATTTCTATCCGGGAGGAAAGTAACATTTTCTTTACTTGCCAAGCCGCTCTTTCCCTCACATTTGAAGTGTTAGTTTTAGACCCTGTGGCCAGTGGCAGAAACTGTGTCGAGACTGTGTCTTAATAAGTAGTCTTACTTTTCTGATTCAAATTAGAATAATCTACGTTTTTATGCCCAGTTGACCAGTATAAAGTAAAAAAAAAAAAAAAAAAAGAAGACTACTCCAAGCAATTTATGCAACACACCCATTGGTGGGGTCGGTGAGGATGGCTCTCGGGTTAACCAGGCCTGTGTTAACCAAGACACGTCTCTGTGATCCGTCTAATAAGGAAACTTCAATTCTGTCCTTCATGGAGTCTGTCCAGAACATGTTTCTGCCCAGATGGTCAATAGCGATGCCCTCAGGACTGCCCAGATCTGAAACAAGAGACAGTTTGAGATAGTGGTGTGCGATATGGCCATATTAGATTGGGAATGATTAAAATGTCTACACAATTAGCCTTTATAGAGAGATGGTCGTATTGTGCTACAGTGCACATTCCATCAGTTCCAGTTCGATCCCATCTAACAGAAAAATGTAGGGAACATTCTGGTTCATCATTATGGAATGTTTCACAATGTTCAGAGAACATTCAAAAGTTTATTTCATTTGTAACTTCCTTATATTGCATTTGTCCTATTTTTTCATAATGTACATTTTTGTTCTTATTTTTAACAACAATGATAAAATAATTAAAGTATAAATAAATAAATAAATAAAGTATAAATAAATAAATAAATAAATAAAGTATAAATAAATAAAGTATAAATAAATAAATAATTAATTTAAGTATAAATAAATAATTAAAGTATACATAAATAAATAAATAAAGTATATATAAATAAATAAAGTATAAATAAATAAATACATAAATAAATAAATATTAATTAAAGTATAAATAAAAAAATAATTAAAGTATAAATAAATAAATACATAATAAAAGTATAAAAGTATAAATAATAATTGATAAATGATAATTGATAGTTATATGATAGAAATGATAGTTATAAATATCAGAATTGTGAGATAAAAACAAATTTCAGAATAAAAACAAAGCGGAAACAAATTTCCAAGTGTACTGCTCAGTAACTACCAAAAACAACTACCGGTAGTCTTAATACCAACATGAAAAAGATTGTGGATTGTGATAATGGCAAAAAAAAAAAAAAATAATATATTTTTGAAATATCATCCACCTCTATATTGAGATGATTTTAACCAGTGTCCCATGAAATCAAAATTTCGCAGGTTTGGGAAGACATTAGGACGAGTCTTAATGAACTCTACCTGATTGAATGAGGTGGACGGGCTCTCCTCCTTGTAGATTCGCTCTGCTGATGGCAGGTGTGCTGATGTCTGTCCAATACACCATCTTCTCCAAGCAGTCATAAGCAATCCCAATCACCACTTTATCCTGCAAAAACAATAAAAAGATCTCACAAACATGCATGGAAGTGTTTAAGATGACAACACGGCACTAAAGTTTTCCTCTGGCATTCAGTCCGTCTGTCTAGACAAAACATGAGTCAAATGACTCTCGGCCCAGTTTTGTTTTTAATGTATGGTTGAATTTCCTCTTGTTTAATAAGCTTCACTGATGTTAGTCGTTACAGTAAATGTTAACATGTGAGCAATAAATGAGAGCCAGATGGGAATGAAGATTCATTCAGATTTATGATTTCCTAACAGTGCTGCACACAATAACCCATAAAAATTCATTTTCAGGAGTCAAGAGATGAAAATACAAACCTTGTGCATTAGCCAAATGTCTAGCTGAACAAAATCAATTGGCAAAATAATCAGGAATAGTGAAAAACCATAATATTTATGAAGACTGTGCATGTTTACACAACTGTTTGAACAGTTTGAAGCACTGTGCTGACGTTTCTTATAATGTACTGTATATCAAAGTCCATTTCATGGAAAGTCTGTTCACTCAGCGGACATTTCATTCATGACCAAGTCCTATTTATTTTATCCTGAAATCTCAAAAACAGCTTGCCGAACTCACAATTAAATAACATATTTCAAATCAGCAACAAAATCTGACATGACCAGTCGCATAAATGATGTTTCTTATGCTGACTTATTCTGCTATGTTGCACATTGCACTTTCTCCCATTCATAAGTAA
Source organism: Scardinius erythrophthalmus (assembly GCF_964197995.2). Classification (NCBI taxonomy): domain Eukaryota; kingdom Metazoa; phylum Chordata; class Actinopteri; order Cypriniformes; family Leuciscidae; genus Scardinius; species Scardinius erythrophthalmus. The sequence continues at coordinate 35,399,765 of NC_138241.1, forward strand.
TACGAGAGCACCATCTTCCTATGTATAAAGTCTTTGGTATAGCTGACAGGTTACCATTGGGAAGATGATGTAATATATACTAACAGACCCAATATTATCTGAAATGTAAGATGCTTAATATTATTAACCATCGAAATATGTTAAATAGAGCAGAGTGTGCTTCACTATTAGAGCTGAAAGATACAGCAAACTAGCAAAGATATATGGTAAACATGCAAAAAAGCAAGTGACTTGCATAATTATGAATTAATAGATTAAAAAATAGATTATGTGAGAACATGCACAGTTTTTAACATATATACGCTTCTAAAAAACAAGCAGGAACATTTAATATAATTGCATCAGCACAGGTCGATTTCTCGAATTGTTTATACTAATATTTATACTTTAATAATACATTACCATTTAAAAAAAAATGTGAAAGAAATTATTCCTTTTATTCAGCTAAGGAAGCATTAAATTGATCGAAAAGTGACATGTAACAAAGTATTTTACTGTACTCTGCAAACCATACACGGAAATAAAATCAAAATCAACTGAGCATTGCATTTTGCATTAAGAACTATTAAGACTGATTTGCATAATTTTCTAAGGCATATTTCGTGATTTAAAGGGGAGCGCGAAAGCCGTACTGTATGTGTATGCACAATGTTTCAGAGTCTGATCACCTTATTTTTTGCAAGATACAATACAAAAAACATCAAATCTTAAAATATTAATTACAACTAAAGCCTATTTTAGGTTTGGGAGAAACTTCTGATGTATTAAAAACAATAATGTTCACATTTTTTCATGCACTTACTTTACGGTGCAATCCTCACTAATCAAATTGAAGTTGTTACAATACAGGAAATATTTCCATAGACGATTATTCAAAAAATAACTGGTTTGATCATCGTAAATGAGTCAATGATTGGATGATAGCACTATGTGGTAATATAATGCAAAAATAAACTAAATAACATTAAAATAAAATTAAATAAGTCCGATTACCGAACAGCTATTTGAAATGGTAATAATATTATTGTTTTTACTGTATTTTTCATAATGAAAAGCATTTAAAAAAATCTCATAAACCCCACTCTTTTGAACTGTAATGTGCATTTTTACACTTTACGAAGCACCAGTTCAGTCCAGGGCGTCTGTGGAAAACATGCATGCTAACATCATTTTCTTCTGTAAATTGTCTGGTCTGTTTTTCTCCTGGAATCTCTCCTCACATTCATACGGCTAAATGCCGATGGAGGTTATGTAATCAGCAGAGGCAGCATATGGCTCAGATAAACACAATTTCTCTCATACGGACATTTCCAAGAAAAACAGGAGGTAAGCAATCCTAAAATTCCCCAGCGATCCCCCCAGCAGTTCTGGCTCCGTGTTATCAACAATCCAGCCGAGAGAGACGAACTACGAGCAGAACACAGTGACACGTTCACAAGTTGCTAACATCCCTAAACAGGCTTTGCACTAATGCAAACCAGAGCCTCAAAGCAGCAGGGAATGAATCAGGGGAAAGACTTCTGGATGAATCCACGGAGCAAAACAGTTTTGTGAATGATGTTCATTCAGTCTAAACATACTCCACACAAGCACTTCTACATAGTCAAGTCACCTTCATTTATATAGCGCTTTTAACAATATAGATTGTTTCAAAAGCAGCTTTACCGTGATAATAGGAAATTACAGTAACAGAGATTGTTTTGGCTTTACAGCAGCTCTAGAATAAAGTTACTGTCCAGCTAAAGTTAGTTTTTGATTGATTCACTTCCATCGCAAAGATCATTAGTTATTAAAGGAGAACTCCGGTCAATTTTAACATTGAGCTAATTTTTTTGTACATTTGGAGTGCTGTCAATACAGAGAACAATGACAAAAATCGGTGTTGCCTACACCGAGTTATCCTCTTTTTAAAATTTGCACCCTGTTGACTTCAATGGGGCAAGTTTTAAACCTGCTTTTAGCCTCTTAACATCCTTGATGTGTCATTACAAGTGCACAGAAAATATGAGTGATTCCTTCAGAGTGATCACGGGTGAATCTGACTGCAGTAGATGTGAAAGATATTAATAAAAGTGATGTTATTTCAGCCAGCGCACATACCTGTATTTACATCCTGTTTTCAGTCGAAGTCCACAGTAATCGATTGTCGAGTTCACACGCGTGATCATAGGTAACTAAACCTATGCGTGTGAACTCAACAATCGATTACTGTGGACTTCGACTGAAAACAGGATGTAAATACAGGTATGTGCGCTGGCTGAAATAACATCACTTTTATTAATATCTTTCACATCTACTGCAGTCAGATTCACCCGTGATCACTCTGAAGGAATCACTCACATTGGCTGTGCACTTGTAATGACACATCAAGGATGTTAAGAGGCTAAAAGCTGGTTTAAAACTTGCCCCATTGAAGTCAACAGGGTGCAAATTTTAAAAAGAGGATAACACGGTGTAGGCAACACAGATTTTTGTCGTTGTTCTCTGTATTGACAGCACTCCAAATTTACAAAAAAATTAGCTCAATGTTAAAATTGACCGGAGTTCTCCTTTAACTTAGCTAACACGACACACGCTTTAACTGAAAAAAGAAAACTTTTAATGTGTTCTGGCCGCTCATTTACACGACAACAGTGTTTGGGGCTCGAGAACGCTAACTCTGAAATAGGTGCCAAGGTGCAAGTTTTGAAAAACGTTATCATCTCTGTGCAAAATTCAAAAATGTGAATCTGTGAAAACGGTGGCGCACATGCATATTATGTGTTTAGTCTATAGGTATGCGTGTTTGAATATATATATATATATGTGCCAGATGCGTTGTCTTTCTTTACAAATTGATACCGCCAAAATTACTTGTCTGGCCTGCATTATACAGAATTTTTTGTGTAAACTAGTTATAGGCGCTTTGGAAACACTGGCTGTGTCCGAAATCGCCCCTTATACCCTTGCACTCAATCCCACAATGCACCACAATAACGTGTGTACAACCGATGTACGCTCAACGGATAGATAATACCCATAATGCACTGTGAGATTCGTGAGCTGAATGAATTCACGTGTCTGACCAGAAGATGGCGAATCATCCATCCGTCCATTTTACAAACCGCTGGTCCAATGTGGGTACAGCATAATATAATACAGGTTTAAATTCCTTTTAAAATTGATTATTGAATTGTTTATTAAAGTATATAAATAGTTTCCATGACAGAGTTCAAGACGAATCTTTTCATTACTACTGGAGCAGCCAGTTTGCCAGCAACACAAACTATGCAAAAGCGGCACTCAGTGTCCGAATTCACTCGCTCGTTCTCATTCACTCCCTCAAGTGAACTATATTAGTGGACTAATGCAGGGAATAGTGAGTGAGGGTATAGGGGGCGATTTTAGAAACAGCCACTGATTTGTGAAGCTCTGAAACTGTTGCGAATCGTTTGTTTTGAACCAGGGATTTGGAGTGCGTATCAAACTGCCGAAGTCACATGATTCCAGTAAACGAGGCTTCATTACGTCATAACTGTTTCGAAATGATCTCTGTGAGCCCATGAACCAGTCTCTATATGGGTTTTACCTGATTTTATAAATGTGTAGAGATTTTTATTGACATTTCTATAATAAAATAGAACTTATTGGCCTGATTAACCAAGCTCTCCACGAATAAAAAAAAAATCTATTTTTTTCTATATATTTTTTCTCTTTTTTTCCTCTTTTATCAAATTTGATTTTTATCTCTAATTTGTTGATTAGATTTAATATAATAGATTACACTTTCAACTTGCAAAAGTTGTTCTGACCAGCAGGCGTCACGTTTTGAGCGCTTTAAAACAGTGAACCGTTTTGTAAAGCAATTGATTCAAAGTTTCGAAAAGCTTTGTTTCTCCCATCAATAGTATAAACTCTCTTCTTCCACATTACACTAACAGACACGCTGGGTTAAAGCTTTACCGGGAGGTGCAGTGCAGTCTTGGCTTCATTCTTCTTCAGGTCATGACCTTCCAGAGGAACGTACTCAATCTTCCCGCTCTGTGTAAAGAGGACGTGACTGCCGGGAGGCAAAGGAGTAATGTTGGGGTTGGGTGTTGGTCTAATCGGGCCGGGGAAATCACCAGGACCTGAGGAGGAATATAAAGAGAGGAATATAAAATGACTATGAGAATTCACTACCTCTATGTGCAGAAAATCGTCAATGTGGCAATAAAAACATTCGCTTTGTTCCAAAACCTAAAGAGCTGCTTATGTAGGAATTTTCCCAGTGGTTCTTGTGGAAGAAATGTGATGTTCTATTATGTTTGCACTTAATTATATTCATAGAATCTTAGAAATATGATGGTAATTAGATTAATGTGGTGTCGATACATATTCTTATTAATATATGTATGTGTATGTCCTTGTATATGACCGGACAAAAGTTAATGTGACTGAATGTATGACCGAGACAGAGAGTCTCCATTCAAGTGTGTAATATGATTAAGTTTGATAGGCAAATCTAAACAATATATTAGTTATGGCTAAGATGTATCTGGATGTAGCCTCGGGAAAACAACCTTGGGGGAGGAACAACTATAAAGAATGAAGGATACCCCCCCCACTCGTGGTCACACTCTGCAGGCACTTTGTAATGACGGTATGACTGCTGACCTATCCTTAAATAAATAATTGTTAAAGACAATTGATCCATGTTTGTTTCTTATTCAGTGATGTAAAATTGTTTGCCACTACATTCTCAACCAAGGAGGCCTTAACACACTTCCAAACGGGATGCAAGATGGCTAGAAATTATTTTAAATGACAAACGAGCTTTAAAATAAACAAATGGTTTAAAAATAAAAAAAGGTGTTAGCTGAAAAAATGAAGGTGTAAGGGAATTTTAAGTGTGATTTATAGACCATGGAAACAAATAAAATCTTAAGACGACATGGTTTTTATATTTTATTAATTTCATTATCAATTTTATTGTCAAGCTCTAAAATATTTTAAGAAGAATTTATTAAGATTTTAATGGAAATTGCTATTTGTGAGTAAAAAAAAAATAACTAAATTACAAATGACGAATAATGAAGAGTTAAACTACTAATGAAAATTGATTGGAAGTAAAGTGTAAACCCTGAAGTTATATTAGATATTTTAAAGTATCCATATTTTGGGGTCTACTAGAATACATTTACATGAATTAAGGCCCTGTTTACAGCTGGTGTTAAGATGTGTTTTGGTCGATCGGATCACAAGTAGACGAGGGAGACTCATTCCCGTTTACACCTGGTGTTTTAATCCGCCTCTTTTCTCCACTTTCAAACACTTCTGTCCTGATTTCTTTGAGGGAAGAGTCTGTGGGAGGGTAAATGTATGGGTTTTTTCAGATCATTCAATATAATGGACAAAATAAGCTTGTGCAATTTACATATGAACGTGACCGAAGACGACTGAGAAACATACGTTTCTGCTCTGACAGCCTCAAGACCAGCCGAACACTGCGAATGTGTGTTAGAAATCAGGAATGGTGAGAGAACATTGTGCTTGGTACATTTTTCATCTTCAAACCAAACTTTTAAAAGTTTAAATCCCGTCAGTCTAGCGCTCTTCCCATAATGTTACTCATTAAGTCAGTATTCAGAGAGCAAGCGTCTGGTTGTGTCTGTTCGACCACATTCGATCACAGCGTTTAAACTACGAAAGCAATCCGTGTTTTCAACTGCCTCTGGAAATGGTTGAAAGTGGACAAGCTTAAAACATTTTGTATTTAGCATCGTCTACTTGTGATCCGATTGATCAAAATGCATCTTAAAGGATTAGTTCACTTTCAAAAAAATGTTTGCTGATAATTTACTCACCCCGATGTCATTCAAGATATCCATGTCTTTCTTTCTTCAGTCGAAAAGAAATTAAGGTTTTTGAGGAAAACATTCCAGGATTTTTCTCCACAGAATGGACTTCAATGGCAACCAACTATACCAATGTTCAAAGAAGGTTCAAATGTCCGTCTCAATGCAGCTTCAAAGTCTCGACACGATCCCAGTCGAGAAATAAGGGTCTTATCTCGCGAAACGATCATCATTTTCAAAAAAAAAAATATATATACTTTTTAACCACAAATGCTCGTCGTGTACCATCTCTGAAGTTATTTGTCTGTGTACTCTGATTCAGAAAGGAAGGGAAGGCGAAAAATTTCATCTCATTTTCTCCAACTACAAAATCGTCTGCCATCTTTGTTTTAATTTATTATTATTATTTATTTTATTTTATTTTCGTGACCTTTCCAACATGATGACGTAATACGTGGCGCATCTCAGAGATGGTACAAGACGGGCATTTGTGGTTAAAAAGTATATATATATTTTTTTTTTTTTTTTTTTGAAAATGATGATCGTTTCACTAGATAAGACCCTTATTTCTCGACTGGGATCGTGTCGAGACTTTGGAGCTGCATTGAGACGGACATTTGAACCTTCTTTGAACATTGGTATGATTGGTTGCCATTGAAGTCCATTCTGTGTAGAAAAATCCTGGAATCCTTCATTTCTTTTCAACTGAAGAAAGAAACACATGGATATCTTGGATGACATCGGGGTGAGTATATTATCAGCAAAAATCTTTTTGAAAGTGAACTAATCCTTTAATACCAGGTGTAAGCATGGCCTATGAATAAAGCATGTGGAGGACTCACACTCAGGAAAGCGTCCGGGTCCCATGCGGGTGCCAGAGATCTCCTGTCCGTCACGATCCACACACCAGCACTGCCTAATGCTGGCGTGACACTGCATGGGCTCGTATGCGCCCTGGGCATCACAGGTCGGCACATACTGACCGGGACGAGGACCACGAGGCTCAAACCCAGCGCCCAGAATGTTCTCCCTGTGCAGCTCGCAGCGTGTCTTCTCATGGTCTGAACAAAACACACACACTTAACCTTAAGGATCATGTGACACTGAAGACTGATGCTGAAAATTCAGCTTTGATCACAGGAATAAATGACATTTTACAATATATTCACATTCGAAAACAGTCGTTTTAAAATGTAATTATATTTCACAGTTTTTACTGTATTTTTGATTAAATAAATGCAGTCTTGGTTGAGCAGAATAGACTCTTAAGACCGACCCCAAACATTTCTGCATAAAGGCTTATTTCTAGGACTACACTAGTACACAGATGACCTTACAGCTCAGAAACATGGACTAAAAGTCACAAAACTCAACGATATTGATTTCATGGGGTCTTAAAACTCTGAGAACCCAAAGCAACTGGCCAGTTCCCAGCAGACATGCAGCTGCCGAGCTCATATTCATGACGACAGGGTTTAACCTCAAACTCAGAGGTCAAGATGTCAGGTCATGTTGTAATATTTAAAGAGTTGAGGGTCGTCTGTCATTAGAACGACTGATAAGGTTTGTGGTTTGAACTGTGGGTAAAAACAGCTCTCAGTTTCCTTTTCCTTTGCGATACTGTAGTGTTGCTCAAGGATAGATGCTTAAAGGAGTAGTTCACTTCAGAATTAACATTTACTGATAATTTACTCTCCCCCACGTAATCTAAGATGTCCACGTCTTTCTTTCTTCAGTCGAAAAGAAATTAGTTTTTGAGGAAAACATTCCAGGATTTTTCTCCATATAGTGTCTTCAATGGGGTCCAACGAGTTCAAGGTCCAAATGTGAGTTTCAGTGCAGCTTCAAAGTCTCGACATGATCCAGCCGAGGAATAAGAGTCTTATCTAGACAAACCATCACTCATTTTATAAAAAAAAATAACATTTATATACTTTTTAACCACTGGAAAGGTCAGGCGGTGACCTGACGTAGGAGGAAAATGTCTCGAAAAGCGAAAATCTCTCCTTCAACTTCAAAATAGTCCGACAACGTTGTTTTACCTTTATTTATCAAATTCTTTTGTAAATAGCATTTGACTTAGTCTTTGCACGTTAGCTTTGTAAACACTAGGTCTGTACTTCCGCCTACGTCATGCGTGACCTTTCACCGTGATTACGTAATGTGTGGTGCCATTTAATGTATAAATGTTTACTTTTTTTTTTAATTACCAATGGTTTGTCTATATAAGACTCTTATTCCTCGGCTGGATCGTGTCGAGCCTTTGAAGCTGCACTGAAATTCACATTTAGACCTTGAACTCGTTGGACCCCATTGAAGTCACTATATGGAGAAAAATCCTGGAATGTTTTCCTCAAAAACCTTAATTTCTTTTCGACTGAAGAAAGACAGACATGAACATCTTGGATGGTGTGAGTAAATTAGCAGAAATGTTATTTTTCTGAAGTGAAGTAATCCTTTAGCCTAAGCCTGATGTACAAACCACAACATGCAAAAACCTAATGAATTTTCGCTAAATATGCCAGTAATAAATACTTTGGCTTTATATGAGTGAATGAAAAGAATGAAGAACACTTAGGGCCCTAACTTACACCCGGCGCAATGCAAGTGTTTTTTGCTAGTTTCAGCCCGACGCAGTTATCATTTTCACATCTTGCGCCACGTTGTTTTGTGTTATTTGTGCGTCCATGGGCGTGCTGGTCTGAAAACGAGGTGTGTTCTGGTGCATTGTTGGACCGTTGCTATTGTGAGGAACTGAAATAGACTTCTCCACTGACCAACTGAAAGCTGGTCTAAAGTCAATGGCGCAATATCTTTTTTTTGTTATTTAAAGAGTGCGTTAGTAATGTGCGCCTATAGGCGGGTCCACAACGCGCGTACACTCTGCTTATTAAACACACAGGGACACACAGCAGCACACAAACATGCCAAATATTAAAATTAAAAGGATTACAATGTAAAAGATTATTATTGTGTACATAAAGATATGGTGAATCCGGCTTGTCCCGTAGATGTTCTGCTTGCGCACTTTAACCTTGCGCACGAGCAGATCCGTTTGCGCTCTGGAGACGCGTTCGGTCTTTCCACTATCAAATTCCGTCATGTAAATAGCGAATCTGCCATGGCGCGAGCGCAACTGGCATTTAAAGGGAATGGGATATTAGACTCTGATTGGTTTGACGCACGTAAATCCCAAAATACACCCATTTCTCATTAAGAGAATAGAGACGACCCTTTTAGACCATTTTTCCCGTCGTTAAACTATCAAAAGTGGATTCGGACACGCCCTAAGTGAACTTGCACCCTGCTCTTTAGACCATGCGCTTAGGGAGTCCATGTGATAAAAACCAAAAGACAGAACTGATCTTCATTTAAAGCTGGATCTACCTGTAGAGCAGCGGAATCCGTCGCCATAAAAACCAGAGTTACACTGACAGGCGAAAGATCCAGGTGTGTTGAAACAAACGGCATTCTCATGACACTGGCTCACCTGACACTCGTCTATGTCTGAAAGAAAGAAACGCCCATTTTTAGGACCATTAAGATTCATTTGCATGACAGATAAGCACAGTTAAATGTTTAATAAGTAAATGAACAATTGACGACGGCCCATTGGATTATTAGACAATAATGGACACCTTAGGTGGTCATGTGGCCACGTCGTGAAGCGGAGCAGATTATTCCGCTTATACTACGGTTACCACACCTCAAGACATTGTTCAGATGTTGTATTTCAAGACATTTGTCAGGTTTTTGTCCTTAAAATGATCTGGTGTGAAGGACTATCTTCTTACACATCTTATCCCAAGCCTCCGTTGCTGATTCCAAAACGTCATTTTAGAGATAGTGACGGAGGCTTGAGCTACTGATAGAATACTAATGCAGATATTAGAGAGAGAGAGAGAGAGAGAGAGAGAGAGAGAGAGAGAGAGAGAGAGAGAGAGAGAGAGAGAGAGAGAGAGAGAGAGAGAGAGACATACGCTTAATCTCTCTTTCTCACAGTTAGTCTGTGCGTCTCAACAATGTTTGGCAGCTGCGTCTCTGATAATAGTGAAACTAAGTTTATCTGCTTCAAGAACAGCGTCATTATTACATCGATGGTGAGAAATGTCATGTATCTTTAAAATTGCTAAGTTATTTTACTAATAAAATCGTCAGAGCAGCACTGACAAAAATTTATTCATTTTGCAGACGTTTTTATCAAGTGTCTTATACATAATAAAAATGAATAACATTTATTAAATTTAAATATAAAATAAAATGTGTTAAATTAAAATTCATTTACATATTAAATAAATGCATTATATTGAAATAATAAACCTTAAGTTAAGGGCTCTGTCTCTTTCCACTCATGTTTTCCCTCTCAGCTGATAATCACACCGAGATCAAATGCATTCACATCATGTCAAGTCATTTATACTCGACATAAAGTGCTCAACCATATCTATAATGAACTTATATCAGGAGCAAAATACTGATTTATAGAAACTTTTTACACTTTTTAGAAACTAATGAAGATTTGCAGATATTAACGGAATTTTTATAATAGCAAAGTTATTAAGACAAAACTGCTAAATTCAAATGAAATAAAAATATTAACATCAACAATTTTTTATATAAATATTACAAATATTTAAAACTAGAAATGTACACTATCCATTGACCAGAAATGGTTAGGCAGAATAAATCAATGGATCAATCAAACCTGTCTGATCAATCAATCAGGCAAGTTTATCAGCCGAATATCTGCTGAAAAATAGAAATTTATCACATTAATTTATCGCTAATTCACAGTTTCATCATGCACTTAAACATGACCACTACTGCACAGATGAATGCAACTGTAAAAATGCATATGAAACTGATTAGTCAACTAGTACTGTTTCGCATAAAATGAAGTGCATTCTTCTTGTCTTATAAATGAAAGTGTCTCTGGTATAGAGAGGTAGAGACAGCTGGAACAGAGGAGCAGTAACTCACCCTGACAGCTTCGTCCATCTCCCATGAATCCCGGCAAGCAGGAGCAGATGTAGGTGGATCCGCCGGTGTAACTACAGCGAGACCGTTCAGGGACGTCACAGTCATGAGTGCCGGTGCGGCACGGGTCCACGGGACGGTACACCTCTACAGGACAACACAATAAAAACAGTTTATTTTAATCTAATTCAGAAAGTTAAATCACTTATTAGGCACATTTTGAAATGGGAGTGTCTGAATATCGCCACAGAAATCAGAAATCCTACAAGAGATCTCTTAAAGGATTAGTTCACTTTCAAAAAATCTTTTGCTGATAATTTACTCACCCCGATGTCATCCAAGATATATCCATGTCTTTCTTTCTTCAGTCGAAAAGAAATTAAGGTTTTTGAGAAAAACATTCCAGGACTTTTCTCCACAGAATGGACTTCAATGGCAACCAACTATACCAATGTTCAAAGAAGGTTCAAATGTCCGTCTTAATGCAGCTTCAAAGTCTCGACACGATCCCAGTCGAGAAATAAGAGTCTTATCCAGCAAAACGATCCGTCATTTTCTAAAAAAAAAATATATATATACTTTTTAACCACAAATGCCTGTCTTGTACCATCTCTGAGATGCGCCACGTATTGCGTCGTCATGTTGGAAAGGTCACAAAAAAATAAAAAATAATAATAATAATAAATTAAAACAAAGATATTGAAGTTGGAGGAGAAAATGAGATGAGTACACAGACAAATAACTTAGATACATGACGTGACGCGTGACCTTTCCAACGTGATGACGTAATACGTGGCGCGTCTCAGAGATGGTACACGATGAGCATTTGTGGTTAAAAAGTATATCATTTAATTTTTTTTTTTAGAAAATGACGGATCGTTTCGCTGGATAAGACTCTTATATCTCGACTGGGATCGTGTCGAGACTTTGAAGCTGCATTAAGACGGACATTTGAACCTTTTATTTGAACATTGGTATAGTTGGTTGCCATTGAAGTCCATTCTGTGTAGAAAAATCCTGGAATGTTTTCCTCAAAAACCTTAATTTCTTTTAGAGAAGAAGAGCCCAGTAATCTCACATGCATTTTCTTTAGAGATCTCAAAAGTGTCTCAAAGTCTGTATTCAAAAGTCACAGATCTCAATCTTAACCCAAACATTTCTCATCAAAGGATCTGAGCTGCCCTTGTATTCACATACATTTTAAAATCAATGAGACATCCATTTTCTTTTTCTTTTATATATACATTATATATACAACATTATATATATACTACCGTTGGTTTTGAAGTCTCTTCTGCTCAACAAGGCTGCATTTATTTGATAAAAAATACAGTAAAAACAATGCAATATTATTATAATTTAAATTAACTATTTTCTATGTGTATATATTGTAAAGTGTAATTTATTCCTGTGATCAAAGCAGAATTGTAAAAAGCAGAATTGTACTGGCAAGGGTCAGATATCTTTACTCTATAACATTTTGGTGAAAAAACATAAAGACTCTACTGAGTATAAGAAAACTCAATGGATAAATGACTTACAAACAGATATCTCAGAGGAGGACTGGAGAGAGGTGTGCCATAGAGCACAACTTCTAACAATAAACACCTATCTCAAACTGATTCAATATAATTGGATTATGAGGACTTATGTTACTCTGGAAAGACTGAATAAGATGAATCCAAATATTACTGATATCTGTGTTAAATGTAATGTCGAAAAGGGCACCTTATTTCATTGTCTGTGGGACTGCCCTGAGATACGAATGAATGAATGAAGTTATAAAATGTATTTCTAAGATGACCTTAAATCCAGTGCCTGACAATCCTGCACTTTGCATTCTTAATTTGTATCCAAAAGTATGTTAAACCGCAAAGAGAGGAAAATTACAGACTTGTGTATAGTACAAGCTAGACGCTTGATTTCTCTCTGTTGGAAAGATGTCAAGAGCCCTTCTGTTGGTCGCTGGCTGAAAGAACTATCAGCATGCCTTATCCTTGAAAAGTTAACATACACAATGAAAAAGAAACCAGCCGAATTCAAAGAGATCTGGAAAGAAAAGAGATCATTCTTGGAGAACTGTGAAGTTGAGGAAACTCTGGAAACTTGAAGGCGATATGTCCCTAACTGTCGATACCTCCTAAGCTGTGTATGATTGTATAATGTCGTTACCCAGTTTTTTTTTTTTTTGTTGTTTTTTGGGGTGGGGGGAGTGGATTCTTTTAAAGTTTGACTGTTATATGCTTTGTTAAATGTATCAACATGTATTCTTGTAAACTGTTAAAATTCAATACATACATGTTTATAAAAAAATATATAAAGCAGCACATTTTATTACTTAACAATAACATTAAATTGTGTTAAAATAAGGTGCTATGTTGTATATTTATTTTTCTTGTCATTACAATCAGGCCAATAAAGTATTCTAAATTGTAAATAGATAATTGACATTACGGTTTACAAGAGCTACAGGCTGAAATAATGAGAGATAATGAGAAATAATGAGAGATAATGAGCTTCAGATGAGCGACATCCTCTATAGGGAATTTCTTCTGGGGTCTTTTTCTTCTCAGAAACATCAGAAGTAAGAGACTCTGACTTAAATATCCATTTGCTTTCCATTTAGTCTCAATCTTGTCTTGGAAAAAACAAATGCGATTTGTTTTATTTTCCCCATGAAAATCAAGTCTTATGCCCCCAGTTTCAAGTCTAGTCTCAGACAATATGCAGTCTGATCGGTTTAAACTGAAAGCAACTTAAAATATATCAGTGCCATTGTTTTATCTCAAGATTCACGGCAGTAATGTTTTGTTTTTTTCTAAGGCACATTTATAAAGGGTGCTTAAATGTCCTAATTGAACTAAGGCCAAATCCTGGCTTAATCTAAGCTCTGTCTGTGAAACCAGTCCATGGCTTCTTTAGATGTTAGATGTTTTTACAATGTGGACATTTTATGATGCAAATCAACTGAATTTAGCTTTATAAATAGAGGGGAATTTTGTCAACAAATATAGATGATGATGAGTACAAACAGACATAAACATGTACTGACTCACATACCAACACATGTCTGTCCATCACTAGCGAACTGGAAGCCGCTCTGACACTCGCAGCGAAACGTTCCCGGCTGGTTGTTGCAGACGGCGTTCGGCCCACAGATCTGAGGGGTTTCCCTGCATTCATCGATGTCTAATGAGAAAAGGAAAACAAACTAAACTTGCTGAAACGGGCTTTAGTGAGTATTTCCACGACCACTTTAATGCTATTATAAACAACAGACTTCCTCATAGTCACATTCCCACGGATCACTAACGATGATACCATCGGTTCTCATAATTGCGTCTTTTTAAGATAACATCTGTCCCGTTTTTGTGCAATTTCCTCTAAGCATCAAGGGATGGGTCACATCCTTAGAGGTCTGGGGGAATATTTAAGTAGACATAGAGACAATTTTGACGTCTGGTTAGAAGATTGCTTTGGACACGACCCCGATAGGAAGCCAAGCTCTACTTTCATGAAGAAAATTAGGAGGGAAATCCGTTTTAGGAGGGAAATTAAATAGGAAATGGTTTTAATTGAAACAATACACTAATGATAGATGTAATTGTGGTAAAATCTCAGATTATCCCACAACACCGTACCATTGCAAGTCCTTCCGTCCCCATTAAAGCCCGTGGCACATTCGCATGTGAACTGGTTTCCTTGTCCGGGTCTGCATACGGCGTTAGTATCGCAGCCGTGTCTCCCAGTGAAGCAAGCGTTCTCTTCCGTCTGTCCACCTGTGGATTTTACATAAGAATCAACTATTAAGAATATACATTGAATTTAAAGGGATAGTTCACCCAGAAATTAAAATTCTGTCATCATTTTCTCACCCTCGTGTCGTTTCAAACCCGCAAGTATTTCGTTCATTTTCAAAAACACAAATGAAGATATTTTTAATGAAACCTGAAAGATTTCTGTCCCTCCATTAAAAGTCTATTCACCCAAAACTCTGACACTTCAAATGTTTAATCACAAATATTTAAGCTTTGCCAATTTTAATATTCAAGTAAGGCCCTAAAATTGGCAAATTAATCCGGAATTTCGCGGAATTTTACATATTTGGAATGAAATTCTGTTTTTGTGTGGGAGAAGAACGTATGTCTGGGGAAAATGCAGACCGGGGGAAGCAAATCTGGGCGACACAACCCCTCCCTTCATTGCAGCTCCCCCCTCCCCCTTCAAAACAATGAAAGCATGGCGAAGCGGCTCTCCACGGCTCTGCTTTCGTCGCCGAAAAAGTTAAGAAACTCGACGCTAAGCCCTCAGTAGTAGTCCTACAACTTGAATACTTGTAACTTTTGATCAAATGTTTTTGGCTGTTACATGATGACAAAGTCAACTTTAATATCATAACTCAGGGAGAACTTGCTGTATTTTGCCTTGTTTTTGATGCACTTTAATGTACTGTATGGAAAAGATGATTCTTATAGGTACTTTATGTATAACTCTGAAATTGAGAGGTTTTTTTTTTACTTGAAAGAAAAAGCTAATGGAGTACTTTTATTTAAACTATATAAACTAATATAATTTATTTTACTGGACAGTTTAAAGCTCATAACCATATACATTTTGTTGTTACTTGAAGTACTTAGAGTGCAGTGTTATGTTGCATTAGTGTTATGTTATGTTGCACATTGCAGTAAATGTGATGTTTCTTACCTCAATAAATTTAATGCCATTCCTATTTTATTTGTGTACATTTTAATCATTAACATTAAAAGCACACTCTTACGATTGTTTAATTTGGACGATGGGGAATTGTTTTAATTTGGACTTTGTGCATGCTCTTTGAGACAGTGACCATAGACCTGCATGAAATGACTGACAGACAAGAACGGTTTGACCTAAAAATATCCAAATTAAAACTACTGCGGA
Source organism: Scardinius erythrophthalmus (assembly GCF_964197995.2). NCBI lineage: Eukaryota > Metazoa > Chordata > Actinopteri > Cypriniformes > Leuciscidae > Scardinius > Scardinius erythrophthalmus. The sequence goes on from NC_138241.1 coordinate 35,415,478, forward strand.
AAAAAAGACACCTACATCTTGGATGCCCTTGCGGTAAGCTAAAACATACCAAAATTTTATTTCACAGTGAACTATCCCTTTAAGATTGTTGAAGGGCGATATGCTAACATCGCTGCTGAAGGACTGCTACACTACAAACCTTCAATAAATTCTTCTCCCCACAAGAACTCTGGTCAAGCTTACTTATTTTATGTATTGGAGAAATCTAATACATTGGCGAGCCACCCAAACCACTGCTCGGCCAAATACACCAAAATCTAACAATGTGCATTGTAATCTACAGACTCAAATAGATAAATAGATCATTTTCTTTCCGCTAGTCTGAAACAGCACTTTATTAAATGCCAAATAGCCTAAAATCTGAAGTGTTTTTGACAGTAGGTAAATATTTTCTCAGATCATCCCTCACCGTTGATGTCTCCGATCTTGTTACTCATGGCATAACGCAAGAGCTGTTCGTCCACATCGTACATGACGAACACCTGGTCGACGCTGAGCATCTGTGCGGACGGCGTGGCTCTGGCGGGCTCGTCGTGCTGGCAGCCCTGAAACGTGATGGTTTCCCTGACGCTGTAGCTTCTGCTCTGGGTCGACCCGTCCTGATGATTGATCGTATACTCCCGTGTCGATGAAGAGGAGATCACTGACAGGAAGAGACACACATGCATCAATAGGCTTCACAAAAGGACTTGAATAAAGGAAAAATAATTATCACAATTTTTTAATGTTTTAATGTGAGTCTCTTCCGCTCACCAAGGCTGCATTTATTTGATCAAAAACACTGTAGAAAATTATGAAATATTATTACAATGTAAATCAGCTGTTTTCTATGTGAATATATTATAAAATGTAATTTATTCCTGTGATCAAAGCTGAATTTTCAGCATCATTACTCCAGTCTTCAGTGTCACATGATCCTTCAGAAATCACTCTAATATGATGATTTGATGCTCAAGAAACATTTCTGATTATTATCAATGTTGAAAACAGTTCATATTTTTGTGAAAACAGTGATGCATTTTATTTTTCAGGATTGTTTGAAGAATAGAAAGTTCAAAAGAACAGCATTTATTTGAAATAGAATATTTTGTAACATTATAAATGTCTTTACTGTCACGTTTGATCAATCTAATGCATCTATGCTGAAAAAAAATCGTACTGAACCCAAACTTTTGAACGGTACCGCAGATAGAAATGCATGCATTTCTTTTTCTCTTTTTCACTTCCGAACAAACACTGGATGCTTTTAAAGTGTAACTCAACCTCTGGTCAGAGCCTGACTCCACCCACTGGTAAAAAAATGCTGTAAAAGTAGGCGGAGTCCAGCAGAGACAGAGGGGACGAACCGAGGGCGGGGCTGAGCGGGGGGGGCGTGCACATGAGACCCACAGTGACAGAGTGATTGACAGCTGTCAGACTCGCAAAGATGTAGAGTGACTGGAGTGACGCCAGTAGCTTTGCAACAGAGCGGTCATTTGAAGTCGAGGACTTTTCTCCCGCACCTTCACCTGAGGTGGAGGAGGGTGAATTGTCTAGACACAGAGCCAGAGCCTTATCAATTCGAGCCGCTGGCTTAACTCTTAAAGCTACACTGTGTAATTTTTTATGTTGATTCTTAGCAAAAAACACTTTGTTGTTTCACATGAAGCTCGTGCCAGGTGCGTGGGTAGTGAGCCGCTGGCAGAGCCAGCATATGTCATACGAAGATACAACTTCCAATAGGGAAATTCAACTGCAGTAGCCACCATTCAACTTGAGGAGGGCAGCACTCAGACGTTTTTACACCATATGTGACTCTGCACCACAAAAAGTCTCGAGTCACACGGGTATATCTGTGGCAATAGCCAACAATACATTGTATGGGTCAAAATGATCTATTTTTCTTTTATGCCAAAAATTATTAGGATATTATGTAAAGATCATGTTCCATGAAGATATTTTGTACATTTCCTACCGTAAATATACAAAACATTTATTTTTGTGAGTGAATGCAGCACAATCGTGAATATAAATGAACAACTTTAAAGGAGATTTTCTCAATGTTTCGATTTTTGTGCACCCTCAGATTCCAGATTTTCAATAGTTGTATCTCGGCCGAATATTGTCCTATCTAAACAAACCATACATGAATTGAAAGCTTATTTATTCAGCTTTCATATGATGTATAAATCACAATTTCAAAAAATTGACCCTTGTGACTGGTTTTGTGGTCCATATTGTAGAATTAAAACACTTTATACCCAAATGTCAAAACATTTGCTCGAGTCAATGAACAGTCCTAGTAAAGCCCCAGTCTTATAGATCATTAACTAAAAAAAAGTTGTTTTAGGGTTTAGTTACCCTTTAAGCACTATTGCAAACTGAAGTGCAAAGGATACACAGTTTTATCTGCATGTTTTCTCATTCTTGTGCTGTGAATGATGGGAAATCATGCATGTTTGACTCACAGTTGCTGCTGTACTGGTAGACCTCGTTGTAGGCGTCAATCTGAACCTTGGCTCCCTGAGGAATCTCGGGAATCTTTCCTTCGAGTCTGGTGTCGACCGTCAGGTGGTCGTGCTCGTCGATGCCTTTGAACTCCTGAGAGATGGTCAGCCTCTCTCCGCCCGGCTGGAAGGTCACATCGGCCCGACGCTTGAACTTTCCGCCTGAGAGATGGGAGTGTGAGGCTGGATTTCCATCAAACATTTCAACTCAAACCAATGTGTCAAAGCAAAGAGTGTTTACACACTAGAGTTGCTGAATTGATTTTAAATGGGATGGTGTGTCGTAAGAAATATTTGCTGTATTCCGGCTTGACCTGAAACTGATCTGGATCTTTCTGCACCCTCTACAGACGCTATATGTTAAATAGAGGATATTTGCACTAAGTGAAAATAGTTGTTAGATGTTATTTATACTTAGTGCAGATATAGCAGATACACATTTTCATATGCACATTTCATAATAGAAAATAAGAGGATTACCAATGAGGAATCTCTATGAAAGAAATACATTTATTTATTTATGTAAATCTGGGGTTTTAAATCTTTTAGATGCCATGGACCCCAAATCTAAAATTTAAAAGGCAGCTATTTATTTATATATAAAATATAAAATAATAAAGGTATTTTCAACGTTTTATCTTACGATTCTGACTTTATAACTTCCATTGCACACAAGAAAAAAGTCAGAATTGTGAGTGACTTTTTTTCTCTCTCAGAATTGTGAGATATAAACTCGCAATTGCAAGTTATAAAATCCGAATTGTGGTACATAAAAAAATGTCAGGACTGCGAGATAAAAAGTCAGAATAACGTTTCTGATTTTTTTTTATTCGGATGGAAACAAGCTTCCATAGAAAACCCCCTGATCATTTCATTTACATTTTCTTTTCATTTGATATAACACTACCATTTAAAGTGAGATAGATTTTATCGACGACAATAATAATTCGTTACATTTATATAGCACTTTACATATGGAAGTGGGAATCTCCTCAACCACCACCAAAGACTTCTCACTATATGAAAATCTCACCAATGATGCTGAAGCCATTCTTAAAGCCCGGCTGCTGAAGTGCAAAAGCCCATCCGATGACCCCCCCAACGGACGACAGCGGCTGAAGAGAGAAGCCCACGATCGCTGGGATGGCGCTGATGGCCACATACGCTCTGCCGTCGTTAACCACCACATACGAGTGGAGATCGTTGCTAGCAAAGTCCACCGGCACCGGCGAGTTTCCCACGAACACTCTGCCGCTCACTTTACCATTCATCCTTTGAGGGATCCCTGTGAAAGATGGTTCAGATCTCATTATGACAGAGGCTTTTCTCAGGACTCAACACAGTACCAAATTTGTATAAAAGTAACAAATGTCCTTTGATACATTTCAAATTTGACATCTATTAATATCACCATAAATGGAATAGACTCAAAAATATGATGAAGATGAGATAGACTGAAGAGGAAAAACAGCAAACGGAAAAAGGAACATGGGGTTAATATTGTGCTAGTTTTAGTCATATTGTATTCAAGTAACAGATTCATGTTTTGTCCCAAAATATGACAGACTTTGATGTCAGCAACTTCACTGAACAAAATCGTAAACGCAACAGTTTTGTTTTTGCCCCCATTTTTCATGAGCTGAACTCAAAGATCTAAGTCTTTTTCTATGTACACAAAAGGTCTATTTCTCTCAAATATTGTTTATAAATCTGTCTAAATCGGTGTTAGTGAGCACTTCTCCTTTGCCGAGATAATCCGTCCACCTCACACGTGTGGCATATCAAGATGCTGATTAGACAGCATGATTATTGCACAGGTGTGCCTTAGGGCTGCCCACAATAAAAAGGCCAATCTAAAATGTGCAGTTTTACAGTATTGGGGGGTCCGAAAACCAGTCAGTATCTGTGTGAACCACCATTTGCCTCACGCAGTGCAACACATCTCCTTCGCATATAGTTGATCAGGTTGTTGATGTTGGCCTGTGGAATGTTGGTCCCACGATTTTTTTATATAAAACAATATTTTATCTCAAAGGGATTCAGCTAACAAAAAAATTTTTAGAGTCTAATTTATTTTGCTGTCCTAAATCTATATACTGTATATATTCACATTTGCACAGGCTGTCAGTGATCATAACCCATCATACGAAAAAATTCTATAATAGAAATTAAAGCAATAATAACTGAACTGAAGTCCATTAGATAGAGACATTACCATCAGGTACGCATTGAATCCCATTGCCGTAGTATCCAGGCTTACACTGGCAGCATCGTCCACTCCGATTACATTCGCCAAACTTGGAGCATCTGTGCCCACCACATTCCCCGGAGTTGTATGTAAATACTGTGCGCAAAGAATAAGAGTCATTCGGGCTCAAGAAAAGTACAAAGTTGTTCATTATTAATAAATAAAGCATTCATGCTGACCGTCCACCTCGATGTCCTCATTCTCGATTACCACGACCTGGGGATCTTGAGGCGTGAACTGAACCGTGTGCACTTGAATGGGAGGAGGGTGTTCTGGACGATGGTAAACTCCATCCAGGTTCTCCTGTTGGATGTCGGGATAGACCTGGACTTGCTGGTTGTGTGTTCCTGCGGTCCTGAACGTGTGGGAATCCGGAGGAAAATCTAGCACTTCCCCAGGGGCGACGTTCGTGAAGTGGGGGAACGTACCAATCTCAAAGACCCACACGCCGCGCTTCCCGGAGTTAGTCTGCCTGGAAAACACATTCAACAGCAGTATGGGAAAACGTGCTCAAAATACATTGACACTTCTGAACAGTGGACAAGCCACCGAAACATTATTAAATCACCTAAACATTTAAATCCAGTCATTATTTACATTGAATCATTTAGCAGACGCTTTTATCCAAAGCGACTTACAAATGAGGAGAACTATAAAAGCTGTCAAACTAACAACAGGACAACATGCAAATGCTATGACTCTTCCCAGTTTAGTCTAACGCAGTACATGTAAAAAATAAAAAATTTGAATATAGAATTCTATAGAATAGAAAGTGTTAGTATTAACACTGTTATTTATTTTCTGTGGGACATAAATGGAGAAATCTTCATATCGTTCTTTTCTGTCAAGCTCCAAAAAGTGCAAAAAGTACCATAAGGCTCAATAAAAGCAACAACTTAAAACTGCAGTGAACCAAAGACAGTCTCAAAAACACGCTTTGAAATCGCTGGTGTTTCTGACGTCACAAACTACCGTGTAACCAATCAGATCAACGTGTGATCGTCAACCAGTGGATCTCTGAGCTGAGTGAGTGAGTGGAGCTCATTCGGGGCTCCGGGTAGAGCGGGTAGAGCGGGGCTCATTTGCATATTCATAGAACCACGTATATTAAATGAGGCAAGGGTGTCGAGTTACATTCAAGCTTTTTTTTTTCCAAGGAAGAAACAATATGTCATTTTGGTTTGATTTAGTTTTAAGGGATAAAATTATTGACTACATGGGGACTTTAAGCATAAACTTCCTTTAATTTTGATACATTTTTCACACACAAAAAATCATTGTCTTGCAGTTGATACGACTCAAACTCTAAACTGCGCGTCATATGAAGTTTTATGTGAGGAATAGACGTCATTCCTCTCAAATCTCATTCTACACAGATCCGTCACATGGACTACTTTTATGATTAGTTTAAGTCAAGTCAACTTCGCTTATAAAGCCCGTTATACAATACAGATTGTTTCAAAATCATGGACAAACAGGAAAATAACGATCAACAATGCAAATAGAATTAATTTCTAATGTAAAGCAGCTCTAGTCATTATTCAGCTGAAATTAGTTCAGTGTTGATTCAGTTCAGTTCAATAACTGTGTAAAGTTAAGAAGCATTATGGAGTTTCCTGGTCAGTGAAACTTCGTCAGAATGTCTGGATTTAATTTTCACAGAAGAAAAAGGTTTGAAACATGAAAGAGAGTAAATGATGGCAATATTTATGGTGAACTATCCTTGAGACCAACACAAACCGCAACCGTACTTACTCAGCTAAGTTCCTGACCGATGCCTCGGTGTCGTCTGTGATGCGATAGTACGGTCCTTGTCTCTTGGAGAAGACTAAGTATCTCTCCTGTCCTTTACTGAAGCCGGCGTGCATCGTGAAGCCGTTACCTGTGCTCTGGAACTGCATCGACTCTCTCGGGTACAGGAGTATCGCATACGACATCGTCTCCACAGAAGCAATGACCAGTTGAAACGTATTTCGCTGTGAGGTTAAACAACATGATTTATTAACGCATTTTTATACTATCAATTGAATCCATGGCGTCATAAGTCATTCATTTTCAATTAGAGTCAATGATTTGATTAAAAAAAAATTTTTATTGTAATCATTCTTATTTATTAAAATTACTAAAAATAAAAAATAACAAAAAACAATACATACATATAAATATAAATACATATAAAAATTAAGAAAAAAAAAACACAACAAAAGGATTAAAAATAAAATAAAATAAAAATTATAAATATATATATATATATATATATATATATATATATATATATATATTAGTGGTGGGCCGTTATCGGCGTTAACGCAGAGACTCTTATCGCGCGATAAAAAAAATATCGCCGTTAATCTATTCTCCAAGTTGCGTTGGGAGCTGGCTAATACTACACAAGCTATGATGACGCAATCTACCCGCGGCCGCGAGGAACACCCGGCTGCAACGGATCATATTCGTCGTCATCTTAAGTAGCCTAAACACTGTAACACAGCTGAAAGTGAAAACTGGTGAAAAAGATCGGTGCAACGAGCAGCAGCAAACTATATAGACAGAGTGTGTGGTGTAACAGTTCGGTAAGTTAAAACGTGACTTATCCGTTCTACCACCTCAAATTCAAAACAAAACATATCACTGAATACCAGCGCGCGCGTATTATTCCCAATATATCTTAGTGGTGTAGAACATAATCTCTGTCTGCGCCCGATTTTAAGAATCGTTGTTGTGTTTCTTTTTAACTGAAAAGACATCAGTTAGACAATATTCTAATTTTAATTTCGGGTTTCATAAGCTCCAAGCCATAATAAACATTAGACCTACTTAAGTCTCTGCAGCTAGTGTACTTAAATTTTATTTATCTGCGAAATTATGTTGTATACTTACAGTTTTGCACAATATATGTTCTCAAAACTACATACACCCTTTAAAAAAAATAAATTTAGCAGTTATTTGGGTCTGTGTAACCTGTTCTGAAATGGTTTTATTATAATAGTTATTGCAAGAGGCTGCAATGTATATCACAATATAGATTTTAGGCAACATCGCTAGTAGTTGATAATAACATAGGCCTACCTAATGTTGCCTACGGACGGTAACAGTACAGTAGTAACCTTTACAGTGAGTCGAACAGCTTTCTCAAGCAGTTTGCGATGCATTTTGGAAACAGGAGATGAGCCCCTGGTCTAATGCGCCACCTGGCTTGACAAACCGGTTCTCAAAGACTTACTTTTATAGTCATTATTTGGGTAGCACACATATTCTGAATGCCTTCGGCAGAATTCAAATGAGGAATTTTAATCTAGATTAATCTAGATTAATTTCAAAATTAATCTAGATTAATCTAGATTAAAAAAATTAATCTATGCCCACCTCTAATATATATATACACACATGAAGAGTTCAGATGCAAAAGCCTCTAATTGCCATTTGAAATTTTCTTCTAGAATGATCATTTTTATCAAGCTCGAATATATAAGTTCAGTAATTTCACTTAAATGACAATTAATAGGTCATTTTCATTGTCATTTCATTTCATTTTTCATTGTCATATATATATATATATAAATTTCATAATATTAAAATAAAACTATTGTACAAAATTGTTAAAATAAAATAATAAATATATTAAAATGATTATTATTTTAACAATTAATATTAGATTAATTTTAAAAATGCACTCTTGTGTAGAAAAGGACTACATTAATTCCATTAAACCTTTATATAAAAACTAGAGTAAATACTCAGTCAAATGTGCACTTAAATCAACAGAAAGTGAGTTGAAGTTTGTAATGGTTTAGAGAATAAAGTCCAAAATTGTATGTTAGATGCGATTAATTGCAATTAAACACTTAGTACATTAATTACACTAAAGTAACACTGGAGTTTTTCCACTTGTTTTTAACTCTTTATATTAAAAAGAAGTGAAAGGGTTCAGCCATTTATATTCAAAATACAATTACTATATGAAGCCATAAAATCTTATGCAATTATGCTTTAATTGTGGCTTAAAGTGCATTTACTGCAAATTACATTTTTAGATATTTAAACTGTAAAATAAGGAATAGGAGTGTGATCTTTGCAGTGCGAGCGAGTTTGATACATGCATTAATAGTCATAATATGATGCATTATTCTTATGCTCAAAACATACTCTACGCAAGTATGTGTTATGTAGCCTAACAAAAACACAAGATTGATGTATGGTTTATTAGGATAGGACTATTTAAAAATCTGGAACCTGAGGGTGCACAAAAATCGAAACATTGAGAAAATTGCCTTTCCACAAATATACCTGTGCGACTGGTTTTGTGATCCAGGATCACAATTTTAAAAATGCATGATAAAATTACTGTAACGACCCACAAATAAACTGAACCTCACTCTTCCGGTGTGTTCCAGGCCGTCTCCTCTGCTCTCAGCCCTACGATAGGCCACATCCACCCATGTGACCACCAGCGCGTGGATGGGATTCACCGTATCATCCTCTGGAAAGGCTCTGTTGATGTGATCGGCCGCCTGTTGGAGAAGAGCAGGACTCGAGTCCTGGCGGAAGAAGACCTTTCCTACGCCGTCGCTGGTGTCCAGGTCGCCTTGTAGAGCAGCGATCATCTTAAAACTGGCCGGCATGTTGCCCAGGTACTCTGACTCTCCTGTCGGCTTCTCCAGGGCAGCAAATCCATTGGTGTTGATCTAGATGTGAGATATAATAGTAATACTAATATTACAGAAGAAGATACTGAAGATAGGAATCAATAACCATAACTAAAATACAAGAACACAGTGATGTTTTGCTCCGTTAATGTTTTTGAACAAGTGCTGTCAAATCGATTATTCATGATTAATCGCATCTAGGCCTGTCACGATAACAAATTTTGCTGGACGATAAATTGTCCAAGAAATTATCGCGATAAACGATAATATTGTCGTTCTGAGACCATTTTCATTTAATATAATTATAATGGCATAATAATGCAGGTACACCTTTTCAACGATCTATAAACTTTTATTTCTAAAGAATATTAAACATTGAAAACGGAAAACATTTTAAATATCCAAAAAAATGAACAAAACAACCAAAAACAATGAAAGCAATGGACTCTTAGTGTCTGTTAACAAAATAAATGTCTGTTAATATATAAAATGAAACAAAATTGCACTTCAAAAAATATTAAACATTAGGCTTTAGACATTATTAAATGGTGATACATTCCATAACAGGCAAAACTGACAGTTAGGACCTTTGTAAACAAATAAAAAAAAGCCTCAACAAGCCATATCGCACAATTTTGCACTGTTACTTTGTCCTCCTGTTACTTTGTCAAGTGATTGTGTACTGTCGGGAAGACGGAGACGCACTTTATTGCGTGTGTATGCTACGCACTGAAAATACTTGGTTAGGATTAGGGGTGAGGAGTGCGTGCGTATTACACGCCATAAAGAGCGTATCATATGCACGCAAAAACTATTTTTGGCGTATAAATGGCACGAGAAATAACATTCGTGGTATAGATATGCATTTTCATGTGATCGGGCTCGCTGTCGCAACTCACAACTAGCGTCTTCTCTCTCTCCCGGCAGTAGCCGCAAACAGTCCCGCCTTTCCCACACAAAGACCATGTGACTGACAAGTGCCGCGCCGCCGCCTCCCCACACAAAGACCATGCAACTGACAACAAGAGGGTTCACTCCTCCTACGCTAAAGAACCGAGAGTGGTCATCCAGTCTCTTTGGTAGAGAGAGAGAGAGACGAGGAAAACAAACAAGCATGCAAATGGAATTATCGCGGCCGGAAAAATTATCGAGCTCATTTTTTTTATCGTGCGATTAATCGACTTATCGACTATCGCGACAGGCCTAATCGCATCTAAAATAAAAGTTTTAAAATTGTAAATTTACTTGATGTTTCAAGTGTTCATACTTAACTTAAAAATGTAAGTTTAGTTAACTTTAGGTTAGTTAAGTTGGAAATTTAAGTTATCTCAACAAATTCTAAGTTGTTATAACTAATTGCAGCAACATTTTTTACAGTGAAAGTATTATGCAACCATCAAGAGTCAAGAGAGTCAAGAACCCCAGTGTTCAATATACAACCTCATTAAATTGATAATTTAATCAAAATCTGAAGTTGTCAAACTTATGATCTCTAGTTGTATATAAATATATATATTTATATATATATTTAGCTATTTTGTCCAATAGTTTTATTTTATTCTACCTAATTTACATCTTCTATTTTCTCTTTCTAGACAGATACTGTCAACTATAGAGATCATAAGTTTGACAACTTCAGATTTTGATATTTTCAGATTAAATTATTAAATTCAATGAGGTTGTATATTGAACACTCATATATATATATATACTTTTTTTTTTTTAAATCAATAATGAATAATAATAAAAATAATAGATTTAAAGGGATGGTTCGAAGTAAAATCAACCTAGGGTCCTTTGCACCATGACCTCGAGCCAAACATCCCCCAGAAGCCTTTTTCCCTTGGTCGAACATTATTAAAGTTAGAGCTTATTTAGAGAGATCAGCCGGATGGCTTAGTGCAGGCGCTAATGGATCCAAGGCTGTGTCTGGTAAATTACCCCACTAATAATGCCCAGAATGGCACCAAACTTCTACAGTAGCACAAATAGGTTCTGGACTCATAAAAAATGAGGCATTGGAAAGTTTGTAAGTACATCAGGAGTTTATTTAAATAACACTTGCCCTGATGACTAATGCTACCGCTAACCTGGACGTCGACGTCACTTCAGGGGTTTGGGAAAAGCACGTAAAAGTCCTGGCAGAAAGTGATGCATAAGAATGTGGTGTCACGATGAATTATTTTTTCCAAAGTGTTAACAAAATTTGTTGCAAACTGGCACTACCATCAAAATATGAGTGCATTCCTGGAACTGGGCGTCATTACACTACATCCTTATGCATCGCTTTCTGCAGGAGTATTTTTTTTCTCAACTCACGGAAGTGACGTCAACATCCGGGTTAGCGGTAGCATGAGCCGTCAGGCAAGTGTTATTTAAATAAACTCCTGATGTACTTACAAACTTTCCAATGCCTCGTTTTATGAGTACAGAACCTATTTGTGCTACTGTAGAAGTTTGGTCCATTCTGGGCATTATTAGTGGGGTAATTTACCAGATACAGCCTTGGATCCATTAGCGCCTGCACTAAGCCATCCGGCTGATCTCTCTAAATAAGCTCTAACTTTAATAATGTTCAACCAAGGGAAAAAAAGGCTTCTGGGGGGTGTTTGGCTCGAGGTCATGGTGCAAAGGACCCTCGGTTGATTTTACCCCGAACCATCCCTTTAATAATGTTTAATAAAAGAATAATAATAATAGTAGTATTAATAAATAGTAAATACATATTCACGTGTGTAGAAAAGGGCTATATAAGTTCCCAATTTTTCTCATGCTACTGCAATCTTTAAAACTTATATCAAAACAAAATAAGTAACCTTTAAAAGAGTAAATACTCAAATGTGCACTAAAATCAACAGAAACTGAGTGTGTGTTTGTGATGGTTTAGGGAATAAAGTCCATTGAACACACAGACACACACACACACACACACACACAGTGTAAAAACAAAGAAACTATTTGTTTTAAACTAAAACAACACTCTGAACATGCAATGTAACACAAATGAAAACAAAATGCACATTTTAAACTGATGTGTGACTTATTTTGTAGATAATAGGATATCAAGGAAAGTCTCGAGTGTCTCTAAATCCAGCCTATAAAGTCAAATATTTTGTTACTCTGATAGTAAAATCCTCAAAGCCTATTCAGCACAGACAAAGTAAAATCAGACAAATTAGGCCTAATAAGGTTCACTGATCCGGTATTATGGCTAAAGCGTGTTGTTTCTGTGCCATAACGTCACCCAAGAGAATTACAAAATGATTGTTTTCAAAGAGGTTTCCGGGTGGGTCATCCTGGTATTGTTTCATGAATACTCTCTACGTCAATATATGTTCTGCATACTGCTTTGGATAAAAGTGTCTGCTAAATGCATAATATATAGGGCTAATTTCAGGCACAGGGACTGTATTTAAACCTTTTGGGAAATTAAATAGTATCATCTCAGCATATTCATCTGAGAAAAATAAGCGTTTTAAAACAAAGTTTAACATGAGTGCAGATTGTAGTAAAGAATGAATGAAGAAAAGTAAAAAAATTAGCGGTTTAATGAGGAATGCAATGCACGTTTTAATCGTTTGTACAATGAATGTTCAACACCTCACTAAAACAGATGTGCGTGGTGCATTCTGACAACATCTGGAAATGCAGTCAAACACATGCACTTTTATTCAGCAGGAGATCCTATAAATCCTGAAGGAAACATCTCATTCCTTCTTGTGACTTTGCCATTCATTCATAATCTGCTCTAAAACACTGGAGTTTTGTCAACTACAAATCAACAGAAATGTTATGTTATGTTATGAAAAGATGCAATGTATTCTGCTAAAATAAAAAGAGTTCATGGTAAGAACCACAACAGCTCAAAAAGAATTGCTTGTCCTGGAAAGGAAATTGGCAAAGGAAACCTGTGGGAAAGGAAGCATTCAAGGGATTGTAATTATGAATGTTATTGTTAGTTGAGTCCTCTGAGAAAATTCTCCATAAAGATGTACGAGTCCTCCAACCACATCTAAAACAGTCCGTGAGTCAATCCACCCGATCAATACACATATATACAGGAATGTGTCTGGAGTATTTTAACTACAGAATCACTCATGAGAGCTAAACTGACTCTTTACTTTTGTGATAAACATTCCTACTCTAATAGTTAATGATTCATCAATGCAATCAATCACTCAATTCTCGGAGAATAAAATCACTTTATCCTACATTTGTTCTCATTGCATATGTTGCATGCATAAAATAACATCTATTCTGTATAAAATGCCAAAACAATAACTTACACTCCGCATACTATATTAATAGAGACAGATCAGTCGACTGGATAATAAACCAGCGTTCAGTAGGCAAACCTGAAATAACTCAAAACCTTGTTAAATGATCTGTTACTCAATTAGCACTTTTTAGAACACCACAATTAGAACACCACATTTCTATTTTAGGAGGAGATAATGAGCTGTTTGTGTGTGTTGCCTGTTTCTTTGCCAAATCTGCTGCTATTGTACTTGTACTTGCATTGTGTAAATAAAATCAGATGGCAAGAAAACATGGCAAAAACAACACATGTGTGTGTGTGTGTGTGTGTGTGTGCATTATGTACATATATGCGTGTGTGTGTGTGTGTGTGTGTGTGTGTGTGTGTGTGTGTGTGTGTGTGTGTGTGTGTGTGTGTGTGTGTGTGTGTGTGTGTGTGTGTGTATGTATAAATTAAATATGTGTGTGTATGTATGTATGCATTAAATGTGTGTAAAAAAAATGCTGGGTTGTTTCAACCCAAATTTGGGTCAAACATGGACAAACCAACTATTGGATACATTTTATTAAATAAACTTTTAACCCAGCGGTTGGGTTTGTCACTATTTGACCCAAATTTGGGTTTAAACTACTTTTTTAGAGCTTTTTTATAGTTTATGTACACACACCAGGGTAACTTGCATCCTGAAGGGCAATTTTACGAACATAACGCATTTATATGGCAATTAAATTTTATGAATGTTGTTCTAGGGTCATATTATTCCTGAATCAGATGTATCACAGTACAGTAGACGCGAATATGATTAATAACTGAAACACTCACGTAAATCTTGTTGAACTGTTCGTCGTAAAACGTGACGGGCTTTTCCAGAGTGATCTCGTGCGTCTCATCGCTCCCTTCATTAAGAGACTGGTCGCCTGCGTTCCTCCCGAATGGAAAAAGTTCCTGTCGTGTTATCCCGCTAACAGACACTGACAATCCGAATAGCAGGATCCACACTGACCATCTCTGCCCCTGCCGACCCATTTCCAGACCCGAACCGAACCTGAAGCTGCCTGAGAGAAACTGACTGGCTGAAGATTAAGCGCGTGTCCGAGTGAGGCTCGCGCTCCGCCCTAAAACTGTTACACTGATGCAGATTATATTGCTTGAGTTACTGTATAAGATTAGCAATACTAATATACCACATGTACATGTACTAAAATCCGGGTTTAGCTTTCACACTATATGAACTCTAACATTTAAAAAGTAGGCCTACTTATTAAAGTTACTGCATAGACACAGATGTTAGTTGACGGCAGAGCTGCCACTGTCACGCATTCACCGTGAGACTCGCGATTGACACTTTCCACACGCTCTCACGCCACACATCCATTTTCTCAAGCAAAGAAAAATCGCGAAGCAAAGAGGACACGGAGACCGACAGACTAGACCGAGCACTCTCCGATTCTGTCAATTTTATTACGAAATTCAAACAATAAATACCGTTTTGGCGCTTGTAAATGTTACGTGACCCCTAGCCTAGGGTTCACGTAACATAGCGGCACGTGACCCGATCATCTCTACTAGCTAATAGTAAATAAAACACGAACACTGTTGAAAGATACAGTACAACTTACAGAAATGTATATTCCTCATACATAATATCGACCAATCAAACAAAGGGGTCAATAAAACAGCTGGAGAACAATATGTCACTAACATTACCTCAGGAAAGCCATTTAATGACCATAATAGGCTATAGCACGTTAGTTGGCTATAAAAATAGCTATTGAGAGTATTTTGCTAAATATGTGTATTTAAGATTAAATTTGAGTTATTTTAACCTTAAATAATACTGCCAGCTGATAGGGCTCTCTGTATGTTGACAGCATTAGATGAGTTGTTTTTTTTCTTGAGAAAAATTAACGCCTATCTTGTGTACCTAATATTTATCCAAATGAGTCAATATTAAATCAAAATCACAATAATTGAATTGAAATAATAAAAAAGCGTAGCTTACCAGAAATTGTACCATGTAAACATTGTAACATGTTGTCACTAAACCTAATAAAATTCAGTTTAGTTACTAAATTGTTAGTGACAATCACAATACACTTATTGTGATCATTGACTGTAAAAAAAATGATTGTGATGCAATTATTATTATTTTTTTACATGTTTGATGACTTGCGACTCGACTCGACTTAAAGATGACTTGCGACTCGACTCGACTTAATCAAAGATGACTTGCGACTCGACTTAGACAACAACGACTCGCGACTTGACTCGGACTTGAGCCCTGTGACTTGGAAAGATTTGACCTACCTTCTAAAACTACAGATCAGAGTTGTAATCACTGTAGTATAACACTATATCATCATGATCACAGCTCTGATTACTGCTTTCGCACTTTTGTCACTGAGCCAGAGTTCAGCAGCGCTTATCAGTTGCCATTTATTACACATTCACACAGTTTTCAACCAAATAATGTTTTTTTTTCTTTTTCAGGCATTTAAATACAGAAGTACTAGCGAACCATTTATCATTTAAGGGAAAAAAAAAACACACCGATGTCAATTAGTAAGCGGAAATAATGAACCTTTCAAATAATTTTGAGACATGTTTTTTTTTTTTTTTCACAACAAATGCACATTTTAGCCTATGGGGAACTATAAAGTCTTCTCCCTGTTCACCAGCCACTCACTTACATGTCTTTCGGGAGAAATGGATGGATTTACGTTTTGTAAATATGACAGACACGTAGCCCCAAAAAGTGTCACGTGACACACACTTCGCATTGGAAATAGGAAAATAATTTAACCAGGGACTCAATATTTTAAACTTAATGTATAGCAAATCACGATCATTTTAGTTTTAAAACTAAAGTTAGTTTTTTCCTATTCGGTTTATTTTAGGTTCCAAATAATGGCTTAGACACACTCATAGACAAATTCTTCCTAACACACATACAAAATGTGTAGCAGTTATTTCAATGAAATGATTTTGCCTTTGTTACTCTGTAACCAATAAAATAGTTTTTTTTTTTTCACTGCCTTATCCTTATTTTGTCATACTTAATCCCTAAATTGAACTGAAGGGTGCCCTTAGTGAAAATTTTATCGCAATCATGAACTTTAACTGCTAAGTCATGAACATATTTTAAATGCCTTCCTGATATAAATTAGTAATAGTGCAAAAATCACTAATGACTTGTTTAAGACTGAAGCTTAAACCCGAGGACTTGCAACTTGACTTGGGACTTGAATGCAAAGACTCGAAACTGACTTGTGACTTGCAAAACAATGACTTGGTCCCACCTCTTGTGTGTAGCCTGTTTCATATTTGTTATAGGCTACTAACTACAATAATATATATGATATCTTTACACACACTGTACGTGTTTTTCTACTGCAACATCGTGTGTGTGTGTCTGTGCCTGTGTTTACATACATATACATTATATATATATATATATATATAGTCTGGAAAAAGTGTTGTTTGAACATTGTTTAAATATTCATATGCTGTTCCACAGAAAAAAAGATTTGTAATTTTTTACTATTAATATTATGACATTATTTTTTGTTATTTTCATGGAGCATCCAGTCACATAACCTAATTAATATTCATGACAACGCTTATTGTCTCAGCAAATCAGAATGTCCTACTCATTAACATCATGTTGCATAATTAATGCAGCGACATTAAACAAACATCAGCGATTGATCTTTTGATGATATAATAATTGAGCACGATCCAAAAGACCATCAGAGCAAGGCCTTGTTTTTGGCACAATCACACTCCCTTTGAAACGGCACAATAATTGGCAATAATATCCTGAGTTCACTGTACTGTGTGCAAATGAACAGTGACACAAGAGCATTCCAGATTATCGTTCACTGTCAAGGATGAATATGAATGTAAACTAATTGATTTGGATGGGTACTTTAGTTAATTGGGGATTGGGGTTAGGATCAAACAACATGAAGGTAAAACATATAAACTAGTGCTGTGAAATATTAAATAACAGCGCCATCTACTGGTCAATCATATCTCTACAAGCATTCAGTAATAATTATGATTTCTAAATTTGAATGGATAAAATTTTAATGCTGAATTTTAATTTGAAATTTGACTTTAAGTACATAATATTAAAATGGAATGAAGTTCAAAGAAATTAATGCAACTGTGTTGTGTCAGAATGAATTAGGCTACTTTAATATGCACACATTTGTGAGTCATTTCCAGGAATGTTTGAAATTCCACCTTTAGACATCTGTCTGTATTTTATTTTATAAATATGTTTAACTATATACATACATTTTAAAGACCACTATGGAAGAACGCATGCATCATTTCTCAATGACACGAAAATTCTTTAAAAAAAGGGGAAGCAAAACAACATGAAGTGCGTTTACCAGATGGAAAGCTTGAACAAAACACATACGAATAATCTGAATATTTTAGTTGCTGTGTTAGACTAAGTTATGTAACAAACTGGGCTTGCAATTTAAGTAAACCACTTAAAAGTTTAGGGCACTCACAAGGCATTAATGAATAAGGGGGAAAACTGAATCAACACTTGAAATCAGACAAAGATAGGCATAAGCAGGTAAACCAACAAAGTATATTGATAACTCAATAGTCAAATCAGAAAAAATAACACTTATCCGAGAGTCCTTGATCTAATAGTCCATGCTTGAGAAGTATTGTCCTTATGTGTGAATCATTAGCCCAAAAAAATGAATCAAAATGTCCAGGAAAATGGTAATAATCCTCCAAATGTGATGAAATAGCAAAAACACCCCCCCCCCAAAAAAAAAAAAAAAAAAACAAGTCTCCATGGGTAATTAATCCATAAGGATCACCTCACATGCCTCCTTCCTCTCCACTGGCTTGGTCATCTCTCTACTAAAGGCCTTCCTCCTCCAAGGTGTTATCCTGTCAAAATAAAAGTCCATTTTGCCAACTAAAAATGTTTCTGCACCAAACATAAAAGTCCCACATTAAAAAGATGGAGAAATTCAACTAGGGCCTGAAACCAGTTAAATCATACCTATACATATTTTACAGTATTTTATCTTCCCTCACATTGGTCAAATAAAGTATATTTGTGTATTTCTCTTAACCCTAATATAGTGTCACAGTTAGTTCCCTCTGTTGTATCATTGTGTTTAACATCTTTAATTTTAATTCTTTAGTTTTACACCTTTATGAAGTTTGCCAAGTCCTCAGGTATGCAACGAGGGTCAAATTATTGAATAGTATGTTATAATGGCAGCTTGGTTTCTGTTGAATGTTAAACTGGAATTGGTCCCATTTGCAGGAGGACTGCTTGACATCTTCACCAACTTCCCACACCATTAGTTCCCAAAAAAATGGCAAACGGGTACATGGGAACCTATTTCTCCTGCTAGACTATCGTATTTATGGTCAGTCATCAAGAACATGTCAACATTAGGTTATATTTCACCTAAAATGAAAAGGAGTTAAATTGTAAGTCTATTTTTACACATCAGATATTCCACACATTATATATTATCTGTGTATTATTATTATATTATTATCTGCTATATTGACTTTTATTTCAAAATCAAAGTTTAGATCAAAATTATAATCTGAGACGCATATGAAACATAAAGCATGCATTTCATTCCCCATTATAAGTACATCACATGACCTTATTGTGATTATTACTGCACTGTTGATTGATGTACTTGACCTCTGACATCTGGGCCAAGTTGCATGTCACTGCATGAACGAGAACCCACGCTACATCAGCAATAATTCACAAATATAGTCCCAAGTCGAGGCGCAGACACAGAGAAGGTTCTCACGGCTTGAGGAGGCTTGTGGTGAATATATTATATACCCTTCAGACCACAGATTTAATCAGCCCGTACTGAGGTTACAGTAACACACAAGTTTCGATCTAGTCCCACGATCCAGTCTGAATATTAATTAGCTTCGCTTGATTTTGGCAAATTCACAAGAAACAACGATACAGCATCGTAAATGAAAATAAAGACGTGGGTTAAGCAGAGAGTAAAGGTTTAGAAACAATTTTAGTAAAAATTTTAAACAAAAAAGGGCCGACGGTGACAGACTTATTCAGTGCTGTTATTGTTAACTAAAACCATTTTAAAAATCATTTACATATTTGAAATTAAGCTTAAATAAAATATATTTGATTAGATTATAATAAAAAAATATAATATATAATATAATAAAATATTAGAAGAAAAACTTGAACTTAAACTAATTGAAATAAAATAATTTTACCTAGAACTATAACTGAAATAAAAATAAAAGCTAAATTGAAATATAAAAAGCTAATAAAAAATTACTCAAACTTCAAATTAAATAAAAAAATAAGCTTGCTCAAAATATTAATACATATAATTAATACTAAAATTAATTAATATATAATTAAATAACACTTCACAGAAACATTTTCTCTCTCTCTCTCTCTCTCTCTCTGCCTAAGAAAAATAATTACAGTATGATCATTTCACTTTCAATTGTCAACACTAAAAAATACGGTATAAAATGTGTGTTTTGTAAGCTAATTTCTGGCTAACAACTGACAGATTATCACACTGTGGCTGGCAGCTGCATTTATGCATCACATTTATACACTCGGCAGATGTTTTTATCCAAAGCGATTCACAAATGTGAAACAAAAGCAATTCGTCAATATTCATAATTTAAAATACATGCTACTGTCCCAGATTTCATTTTGCATGTGAGGTATGAATGCATTGAAACACTGAATATTTAAAAATATCTAATGGCATCCAAATTCAAGTTTGTAGACACTTATACTTTACACTAATTCCAATATATAAAATTCGTATAACTCATAATTTAGATAATAAATTAAATAAGAATTGAATAAGAATGATTAATTAATAGTAATAATGATCATTATTATAATATTAAACAATAATAATGATAATATTAAATATAATATAAAATAATTAAATCATAAATCATAAAAGAAATTGCAAAAAAGAGGCAATTGCCCCATATTTATACTACAATGGTTGACAGGTGTCTCATTATGTAAAGTAAATAACAAAGGCTTTGCTCTAATGAAGCTTCATGTGCAGATACGTGCAAACCTGTAAACAGACAATCTTTCAGTTTAACTCAAGAATCAAGTTTCTATACTGTTATATAATTTAGTCAAAAAGATGGAGATTTAGGTCCAACTGAAGGAAAATGCACAAAAAAATAAATATATATATAGTAGTAGTTGCAATTGGCTGTGGTATTAGTTGTAGAATTCATTTTTGTGGTTGCCCCTGGTTTGTACAGTATAAAGTTGTTTCATTATGTAAATAAAACAACGCTCTAATGAAGCTTGTGCATGTGCTGAACGTGCAAACCTGTGAACAGTCATACTGGGAAGAGAGAGAAGCACGAGCATCCCGTGGGAAGCGTGAGCACAGGGTTAAAGGTACAGTAAAGCACGTCAACGCAGCGTCACTGTGCCCGTCCTCCCTCCCTTCCTCCTGCTTTCACTGTTCGCTGCACAATATTATACGCCCTCCTTCCAGCTGAATGCGGTTCACGCACGAGGAACTGCTGCATGCTTTCTTTTCCTCTTTCATTGTCATTTCCTTCCCCTAAATCCCAGCGCTGTCTCGCACGCTCGTCCTGTCGTCTAAACACGAGAAGGAGGAGCTGAAGAAGCCGGCAGACGAGGAAAAGCCCAGGAGGAAAAGAGACCGATGGAGAACGAGTCTCTCTCTCCTCTGCCGACCCTCAGCCCGGCCGTGCCACCGTTCGTGAAGCTGGGTTTAACAGTGGCGTACACAGTCTTCTACACACTGCTCTTTGCGTTCGTGTACGCGCAGCTGTGGCTGGTGCTGAGATACAGACACAAGCGCTTCAGCTACCAGACAGTGTTTCTGTTCTTGTGTCTGCTGTGGGCGGCTCTGCGTGCGCTTCTCTTCTCGTTTTATTTCAGAAACTGTGTGACCGCAAACACCCTCGGACCCTTCTCCTTCTGGCTGCTCTACTGCTTCCCCGTCTGCCTGCAGTTCTTCACTCTCAGCCTCATGAATCTTTACTTCGCACAGGTGAGTTACACACAAGCGTCCTTTGAACCTGAATGGTAAAATCTGGCTTTAAGACTGCAGGTCACATGTAAGTTTATGAGAGCGGATTACACTCACACACACAAAAAAAGATTTTGCACAGCAAAAGGAGATATTCTGTTGCTTACATCATGTATATATTTTCATACCGTTCCTGATCTGATTATGCATAATTCATTCTAAAGAGAAATTATCTGTTGTATTAACTTACACTGAAATGACTTTTCTTTTTTGCTTCACGTCAATCCTTCTTATTTATTTACCCTCCTTACACTTTTTGATGTGATGCATATTCCATTAATCAATTAAAACAGACAAATGCATTACATACAGGGTTGCAAAGGCACATCTTAGAGCTGTGCAACAATTAATCGCGATTAATCGCATCCAAAATTAAAGTTTGTGTTTACATAATATATGTGAATATAATTATTTTGTATACATACACACACATGCATGTATATATTTAAGAATTTTTTTTTATTTTTTATATAAAATTATATTTCTATTTATATATAATATAAAATATATATAAATATATATATACAGTATTTACATGCAAATATTTCTCAAATAGCCTATATACATGCATGTGTGTGTATTTATATAGACAAAATAATTATACACAGTACACACACATATATTATCTAAACACAAACTTTCATTTTGGATGCGATTAATCGTGATTAATCAATGCACAGCCCTAAGATGTGCCTTTGCAACCCTGTATGTAATGCATTCGCCTGTTTTAATTGATTAATGGAATATGCATTACATTAAAAAGTGTAAGGAGGGTTAAAACACTGCTCAAACGTCCAATTCAGCCTCTTTAAGAGCCTTGTTATTATTGATTCACACCCACACTAGTGCTTATGTCACTTAAAATTCAGTTTTACATTTATTGTATAAACACAATTGATTTTGTTTGAATGATTTTGCAGTGTAGAATTATTCTTCCTGTTTTATTGTGATTAAAGCTGCATTTGCAAGTGAATCATATGTGTGGGAGTGCAGCGTGAGAATAAAAGGGAAGTGAAATCATTCACTGCGGTCTGATGCATTTACACTACACTTTAAAAGACACTACAGTAATAACCTGTGAATCATTTACACCATAACTACCAACTCATTTAGATTTAACGCAACCATACATATTTTAAATGTTAAACGAGCACGTCCACTTACTTATATACGGGTAAGAACAGTTCAGAAAAATACTATCCTGTTATCTTTTTTTTTTTTTACAGTGCATTTTTGGAATAAAAGAGCTTTTACTGTGTAGAATGAACTGGATTTTTTTAGTTTTAGGTCAAAATTTTTAAGTAAAAATTTTTTTTATAAATAATTGAATTCACACCAGTGTAATTTTTAAGGATCAGATCAGTTTGGAATAACTCCTTAAGGTACATTTTCTCTTTTTACAGTATATAATCACACACTTCAGTCCTTCAATCTGCCAAAATCAGATCTTATATGATAAGAACATGTTGACATGTCAATGTTTATAATGGAGGCGAGCAGTAAACCTGAAAAGCGCTTGCTTAACAATCTTGTTTATGTTAAGATCAAAGTGTGTGGTGACCTGAATGTGTCATTCTTGGCTTAAAAATGCTTTTTGCATGTGATATTTACACTAACTTGTTTTCTGGGACAGGTCATCTTCAAGGCCAAGTCTAAATATTCACCCGAACTTCAGAAATACAGGTGAATATGGATCCATACAATTATCATCTGTAACTTCTGTACTTCTAAAAGTACTGTTGTTTATGATTTTTAATGATATATATCTTGTGTCGTCAGGCTGCCGCTGTACCTGCTCTTCTTGTGCATCAGCATCATCTTCCTGCTGGTGAACCTGACCTGCGCGCTGCTGGTGAAGATGACAAAGACCGACACAGAGACTGTAGTTCTGGTGCGCGTGGCCATCAATGACACTCTGTTTGTCCTCTGTGCCGTCTCACTCTCTCTGTGTCTCTACAAGATCGCCAAGATGTCTTTGGCCAACATCTACCTGGAGTCCAAGGTAATACAAAAAACAAATACACAAATGACAAAACAAAACAGATGAAAGCTGTGATACGTTATATGTAAGGGATGATGTACATCCAGCCGGTTGTTATCTCAGAATAAACCCAGACAGGGTGATCAGGATCAGGTCTTCATTAGCCTAAAGGGGTTTATTCTGAGATAACAACCGGCTGGATGTACATTATCTCGCTTATAACACGGCTACTTGCCACATGAGTAAATAATTAAGACTATAGGTCTATAAATGCAAAGCAGATGCAAGCGCGGGAAGTTCAATCTAGACAGACATTTAAGAAATACTGTACGTTCATACCACTTATTACACTGCATTTCGCCACATAAATAATTATGGGGATATTGATTTGAGATGAAACTGCTTTAAAATCGTACTTGTTTGTATCTTAAAATCCAACAGTGTACACAACAATAGTCGCAAGATGGCAGCATCTGCGTTTGCATGAAACAAGAGAGAGCGAGTCCTCGATACTGGATGGCATAATAAAATAACTACACAAAATATTGATTTTACAGAGTTTTAATATTTTATTAGCTCACCAAACGCAAAACTTGCACGAAGAAAAAGTGCTCCTAGCAAGCGTATAGCCTGGATGAGCCTGCGCTATCTGTTTTCAGCGGTTGTTATCGAGGAATAATATACCGCTGGATGGCACGATTGACCAATCAGAATCAAGTATTCCACAGAGCCGTGTAATAAAGCAAGAATAAAGTCAACATGAATATACTATAATATATATACAGCGGAAGGCAGGTGTGGTTTATAAAAGGCTAGAACTTAACAACATCTTGCTAACATTCTCATTAAGTTATAAAAAAGTTATTTATGAAAGTCCTCTGAATGTTTTTTTCTTGGTTATGCGAGTATTAAAGGAACATTCTGTTTAGCAAATGTTATAAGAATGTTACTTTTGAAAGTTCTCTGAACATTCTGAAACAATGTAACATTTAAAAAAATGTTTGCTGAAGTTCCGAGAACGTTCCCTGTTAGCCGGGTTCCAAGTTTTTGAATCCTAGAATCTCAGCACAAACGAATGATCCATTTCAACAGGCAAAGCATTTTAATGGGCTAACCAGAAGGAAACTGTCTCTTTAAAAGATCATATGGAAAAGCATTTACGGTGTATTTATTTTCCATACTTTAATTTTCAGTCTTAAAAAGCAGGTTGCCCTTTGAAAATGTGCCAATCTTCCCAAGTCCACTATATGTCAATCTAAAGAAGATGAATTGGACAGTTGGGAAGTTTTTAACCCTCGTTACACTTTTTGATGTGATGCATATTCCATTAATCAGTTAAAACAGAAAAACGCATTACATACACTGTCAAACATCAAACCAGTTTAAAATGATTCATTTTCAATTTCATTCGCTTTCATTCTCTTCAACCTCATTGTACAAGTATAACAACATTATTTAAAGGGGTGGTTGATTATGATTTCACTTTTTTAACTTTAGTTAGTGTGTAATGTTGCTGTTTGAGCATAAACAACATCTGAAAAGTCACAATGCTCATATTTGATTTTAAAGAAATTGCTTTTTAAGGACTACAACAAACGGCTGGTAGGGACTACAGAACATTCCTCACGGGTTAGTGACATCACTAATCCCCTAAAATGTACATAAACCCCGCCCCCTGAACACGATTTATAGATTATCATGACAGAATATGCTAATTAATGATTTGAAGATAGTTAACTCCACATCAGCTACATAAATTTAAACATAAACAAAAAAGTTTTTTACATTTCCAGGACACAAACTGTTGTAGCTCCGCCCTCTGCGCCGGGAGCAGCAGCTCATTTGCATTTAAAGGAACAGACACAAAAACTGTGCATTTTAATGCTCACCCTTAAAAAGTGACAATTTTAACATGTTATAGAAAAATATATGTGGGGTATTTTGAGCTAAAACTTCACATACACACTCTGGGGACATCAGACTTATTTTACATCTTGTGAAAAGAGCATTATACCACATTTACATTTATGGATTTGGCAGCCGCTTTTATCCTAAGCGACTTACATTGCATTTCAAGGAACACATTTACATTCATATCAGTTCTTGTTTTCCCTGGCAATTGAACCCATGACCTTGGCGTTACAAGCGCCAATGCTCTACTGTTTGAGCTACATTTTAAACTGAGGTGTTTTTTTAATTTTATTTAAACCCCCATGGAGTGGAATAGATAAAAAAGTAAATGTGAATAACTATGTATATTTTATCCATTGTAAAATGAATTGGATGGTGTTTCCTACCAGAATTGAGTCTGAATGTCACGTCTCATCTCATCTGTCCAGGGATCATCTGTGTGTCAGGTGACTGTAATCGGAGTGACGGTGATCCTCCTGTACTCGTCTCGTGCGTGCTACAACTTAGTGGTGCTGGCACTGGCAAAAATCAAGAGCATCAACTCATTCGACTACGACTGGTACAACGTATCAGACCAAGTACGTGCCAAATACACATAACAAAAAGGTAAAAAATGTTCCAGGTTCAATGCAAATTAAACTCTAGTTACTCTAGACATTTGTATCAACTGTATCACTTTGTATCAAATGCCAATTAGCACAGAAAAAAGCACAAAAATTGTGCTTACAATAATGCACTTAAAATGGAAGTAAATTAAGCCAATGTTCAAGAGGGTCTTTAGTACTTTTGTTTTCATGATGATATATTAACCCTATTTTGTATTGTGTTTGATACACGCATTTCTAAGGCCTCTAATTGATCAAAATGATCAAACCTTTGCTGTCGCACACAATCTCCTCCAGTCCTTCTTATGTCTGATTGAAAAACTGTTTTATCAAGTAAAAGTCTTTTAGTATAATTGTAGAAACGTCCTCCTTCAGCTCGAGCTTCACGTGCCTTTCTGCTGTCAAATCTGATTTTTATCAAGTAAACGTAAGAATAACTTCGATATTGTTAGTAATATTTCAACTGAACTGAATTAGCTTCAGTTTACTTGATTATTCATATATACATTTTTTTAGAGAAATTATGAGTATAGAATATGTTCTTATAGGTTTAATTATTGCATATATTTTTTTTAAATACAGAGCCTTGATCATGAAACTAGCACTTATCATCTTACAGAGACGTATTATTGGCAGATATAGTGATGACTGATATTTTTGGCATCCGAGGTGTTTTTTCTTCCATATTCTCAGTATATGAGGCATAAACGCCTGATGTATCAAATATGAATACACATATGCAAACTCTGTTAGATTTGATCTAAAAGTTCACTAAACTGTTCCATTTAAAATATACATTTTTATGACTATTATTATTTTACATATCAGGCTTTACAGGGTTAATGTGTCTCAATGAATTTGCCAATAATGCTGATTTATGTTATTCTACAGGCAGATCTGAAGTCGACATTGGGCGATGCTGGTTATGTGGTTTTTGGGGTGATCCTGTTTGTTTGGGAGCTTCTGCCCACATCTCTGGTGGTCTACTTTTTCAGAGTCCGTAAGCCGACTCAGGATCGGGTACGAGATTTATAATTGTTAAAATGGTATAAATGATGTGACACTGAAGACTGTAAATCATAGGAATAAATGACATTATTGTCTCATCTCTCTGATTGGTAGAGTGCAGCAGTGATCCCTGGGCACATGTTCTCATCTAGAGCTTATTTCTTTGACAACCCGCGCCGTTATGACAGCGATGATGACCTCGCATGGAGTATCATCCCACAAAACATTCAAGCCAGGTATGCCAGTCAAGTTTGGTGTTCAGACTTTAATGAATCACTTAAAATCAAGTCATAATATTCACTTTCCAATTGCACATTCCTGGTCTTATTGTAAGTGATTCAATGGAAAGTTGTGTTTCTCTAATTTATGATAACATCATACATTTAATGAATTAACCCACTGGTGCTCTTCGGTCACTTTTGAACAAATAAGTAACGTTTTGATTTTTTATTTATTTATTGTAACTTCATTGGAATGGTACAAAACTTACTGACTTTTGTGTCACTGGCTATGTAAACCCACAAAACACTAGAAAATGGCTAAATTGTCTTAAAAAATATTGTTTTCTTAGTGCTCAAAAATGACCGCCATTAGATATGAATGGCAAATACAACAACAAAAAATAATTTTTGGGGGGTACCATTCACAAATCAACCATGATGAAGAAAAAAAAGAAACTAATGTGATAAACTTTGAAACTGTGATAAATAATTTCTTAATATTTTTGTACATTTTTTCTTTTATATTTTGATGTTGTGGATTCTCTGTGTTTGACTATAATAATAATAATGGAAGAACTGACGCTATAAAATTCAAAATTTCAAACAAAAAAGTAGTCTAATAATATCTAAATATATATCCAAATGCAAAACCTAATAAAAGTAAGTAATTATGTCTGAAAACACTGTTCTCCACGGCTTATGTATACACATAGTGGTTACATCATGGTATTACAGATGATTTTCTTTATTTCCTTCCACCAGATGACACCAATCTGCCATCATTCATTGGATTTTTAAAGTTTCGTTCTATTTTTGACTTACTGCATAAATTGAAATAAAAAAAAAGTTCTAATCTTATAAAGAAATATATAAATGGTGCATAATTTAGAGGTGAATAAACCATGAAATCTCCTAAAAATGCAAATTATTAAAGAATAATATTATTGACTAAAATATAGCACATTAATTTCATTGAGGTTTATTCGGTCGATTTTGGCCGCGAGGAGTATGAGTGTGATGCCTAAATGAGGAGCACCAGAGGTTCATTTGACCAGAACAGTTTAATTCATTGCCTATTGCTCTTCATTCACAGTGTGACGCCGGACAGCTATGATTGGAGCTCCAGGAACAACAGTTTCACCGCAAATGTCGACGGTGAAGAGTCTCATCTAGTGCCAGAGGAGTTAAATCCCTACTAGAACTTTCCCAATGAGGAGTTTGATTATTTTGCACATTCCCCATCACTGTGGCATCAGTCATGGGTAATTGTACATATCACAGATTTTGTTTTCCTATATTTATTAGGGTATCTCAATATAATACCACAGCTGCGATCTGGAAACAAAACTAACAATAATTTTCTCTATAAAGAATTAGATTCTTCTCAATAATGCGCAGTTTTCAAGAAAGTTCTCGTCTGAGTGAATCCCTGCTTTATGTTTCCATAGAAGTAAATGTGATTTCAAAAACACTACCCATAATTCTGAGGAGAGATCAATTAGAGAAGTCCCAGTTACAATAGAAACAGTTCCGCCCACTCCCATGATGCATTGCAAATTAAATAATCGAGTCGGCCCCTCTACATTCCACATACTAATACTTATACATTTAAATATTTTGTATTGTATTAAATATTTAAAATATTTTTATTTAAATATAAACCTAAAATGTCTTATAATCAGTGACTGTAAGTCAATAGTTTTATATTGTACAGTTGTTTTTGCTTCGATTATTTGCAATGCCTTATGGGAAATGTAGTTCATTGCCTACAATAAGTACAATTTCTTCTACCTTCGACTTTTCATCCTATAGAGAAACTTAATGGGAAAAATACTTCCATAATCAATGCTGACAAAAAATTTAGCATTCATTATTGCGTTCTATTTTACACTGTCAATTATATACAGAATAATATATGAATTAATATATTATGTATACTAGATAAACATTCTGAAACCTTTTGTTGCTCTTTTCGTTATTGCTGCTTTATAAACAAAATCAGCATCTTCATTTCAGTTCTATTCAGATCTGGGACACAAACCTGTTTAATAAAACTTGGCCTGAACTGTGAAACTATATTGACACTCTCCCATGGAAAAATTATATTTTTGGAGATACACATTTTTCTATAGACAACTGCATTAACAGAATGATAATTTTATGAAGACAATAAAAAAATATATATTTATTTTGAAATGTTCAGAATTAGTGGTTGGATTGTTGTCCATTGTTTTTTATAAATACATTTTCAGTGTTTGATTGTACAATTTGTATCTTTGTTAGCTTTTGCACTCATGTGTCACTTTGTAAGACTTTGTTCGACTTTGTTTTCTACAATAATAAAAGAGAAACTATCAAAATGACTTGTCTAAAGATTGAGTGAACCCTATGGCTGATTGACACAGACTGGATCAGATTACCTGCATTATTTCAGCAAAAATTAAATAACATTGACTAATTTTATAGGTTATAACATAAACCCTTAAAATACATTATCAAGTGAACATATACATTGCTGACTAAACAGAAGCAACATGTGCTTTCTTGTAAACAATGGAAGTAATGTTGATCTTGCCAATAATAAACTCATTCATATATTTTTCTTTTTTTACAGTCTATGCTTTAGACGCACACTGTAACTCGTCCATTATAAAAGAGTGTTGTTTTATCAAATGCCTCCATTCATTCAGACGTACAACAGAGCGCTTGGCCTCATGACGTACTGTAAGAGTTGCCATGTGTCTCTCTGGACAAAGAAAGCTTCATATATAAACTAAATAAATATTATACAATCTGGGCCACTAATTTGAATGGATATTTGTTGTAATTGATCATGTACTCACCTTTGTTCCTAACCCATATGACTTTCTTTCTTCAGTGGGGCATAAACGGACTAAATAATGTGCATGCTGCTCTTTTCAATGAACTGAAAGGACAAAAAAGCATCATAAATGTTCAGTTTGTCTAAGTATTCACGTTTCCTTTATATTTTTACATGTTTTATGACATAGGCTATGTCAGAATTGTTACTTGCATAGCATATTTAGCAACTTGCTGCACTCAAAATGGCTACAAAATTCACATTTGAGGTAACGTTATGCCAGTCAGTGTGCGATTTATGTTATTATAAAATGCCTTGATTAGGATTGGTTCAGCTGCGCTAGAAGCGGAAGTCGTCATAGTTGGGTAAACCTCTAGCGTGAGACTGATGCCGCATTCCAGGCAAACTCGTAACTGGGAGTACATCGATCTGGTGGGAAGTCACGGGTTTGACTGCCGTTCCAGTGCACTTTCACGGGTATAAGGTTGGAAAAACACGGGTTACAGGTTGCCTGGAACGCGGCATAAGACTACATTAAAACATTTTTCGTGTGCCCATTTGCTCAAATAGCAAAAGAAAACTCCACAATAGTGTTTCACATCTTTAAAAGAGGAAAACAAATAGAGAGAGATTGATAACGGCAGTCGGACTCGGAAGAGAAAAAAGATGTCAACTTTACCGTCACTCCCACAGCAGCGTTAACTAGTTTTGTTGTAATTTGACGCAAAAAAGGTAATATAATACAAAGTATAGTGTTATAAATGTACATACATTCTTTTTAAAATTAAAATATAAAAAACTTTGCAGGATTTACGATGTTGATGACCGTTAAAATCCGTCATTAAAAGGCCTGTAACCGCATTACATCAGTATTACTGCGCCAGATCGTCATTCGCCTTCTGAGGAACTACATTGCTTGGCGGAAGAATACTTTTTTTTTTTTTTTTGTCATAGCATTAAATATTTGTGTCTGTGTGTTTATTTTATTTATTTTTTTAAAACCTTGACCGGTATGTGGAATAACCGCTTTATAAAAGCAATAAACTCCGTAAAGCCGTGATTTACAATTAATTTAGAACAGAGAAGGGGGTTTTAGGCACTTTCCCGCGCGTCATGCCTAACGTCCTTTAGATGTTCTCAATTCACTGTAAATCGCGGCCTATGGGCTTATTGCTTTAATATATAACAAAATATGAAGATCTCTTCGAGTAATGTTAGACACAAAACCTATTTTTTTCCACATAAATCCAAAACAGCTTGCCTATTCTAAAACGACATAAAATGACTACTGTCAAAATATATATTTTTAATTTATAATAAATGTATACTATCGATAATTTCTTGACCGTAGGCTAGAGAACAGTTGATAAATATGAAGATCAAAACCAAAGAAAAAAATATATATAATAATAAATATTTTGACATTGAAGGCAACACCAACAGCAAAGTCAGTTCAGTTCTTGCAGTTGCACTAATTTCGACATGAATGAGTATAATGCAACATTAACATTAATCTCGTGTATATTTATGGGAAAATAACTTACAACCGTTGTGTAGTACAGAAATGCACGCGAGGACAATCAGCGCAGTTACAGCGACACCTAGTGGAAAGAGGCGAGCATTGCCATTCTCCATCATTAATAACAGGGGGGGAAACTATC
Source organism: Scardinius erythrophthalmus (assembly GCF_964197995.2). Classification (NCBI taxonomy): domain Eukaryota; kingdom Metazoa; phylum Chordata; class Actinopteri; order Cypriniformes; family Leuciscidae; genus Scardinius; species Scardinius erythrophthalmus. The sequence goes on from NC_138241.1 coordinate 35,447,432, forward strand.
AAATGATTACCAGTCAAAACAATATTGTCAAGAAAAAATGTAAGTTTGATACTTTATCCAATATATTAAGAATTATTATACGGATTGTAAGTATTAACAACACTTAATTAATGACATATTTTTTCTTTATTTTTTCTTTCACATATACAGCACTTATGCTTATGTCAAAAAATAAGCTTGAGCAGAAATATTCCCAGCATGCACAACATGTTTTCACATTACACAATGATGCTTTTTGATTGATTGCATTCTGGTTACATTGTAACCAAATCCAATTGCAACTTTGAGAAACATGATACTTTAGTAGCAATTGTAAATACATCTTAATATCGCAGCCAACATTACAGTAATGCTGTGAAATGACGTTCATGGTCAGTTTTGTAAAAAGTAGCCTCACATCATTATTAAAATGCAGTTGCAGAAATTCTCAACATGTTATGATTTTATATTATTTATCACCTTAATGAGAGATCATTAAACATTTCATTAAATCATGAATGAATCAATAGAATAATTAAAAGTATTCTGCGGTGAAACATTATTTTGAGTTGACTCTACCAAACTGTGGCCGTTATCTCAGATTGTTTTCTGGCTTAACAGATTCTGATCCAGAGAGAAAAACTTCTCAAGTTTTTCTCTGATGTCTTTTGCTTGTGGCCTGTCCTCCGGTGTAAAGGACAGCATCTGCTTGATGAATTTATTCTGAAAAAGAAGCATAGCTAAATTATTGGCTAAACTTAATTAAATCAACATTTGTTTGAAAATAAAATCAAGTTTCTTACTTCAGTCGGATAACTGTCACAGAAACCTTCCGGAAACCTTTGATTTCTCAGATCTGGCCACAGCTGCAACGTCAAAAAACAAAAAAAAACTAAACGATTAAACACTAAAATACACTTTTTGAGTGCAGATATTGGTAATGCATACTGTCATTAAATACAACTGACCTTCGCTCTCTCTTTACCAGTAGATATTTTCCAGAGCATCTCAAACCATACGAGTCCAAGTGGAAATATGTCTGTTTTTTCGTCATAATTCCTCCCATTTTTCTAAGGTAAACAATTCAGTTATTTTAATTTATTTAAGTGTCTTTATTTAGTCTAAATGTTTCTCTGAGAGACAATAAATGTGTCATCACCTGCTCAGGACTCATATATGGTGGTGTTCCTTTGTTTGACCTCTTTATGGGGTCACCGCTGTCTGTGGTCTGATGCACCACCAGCCCAAAGTCTCCGATCTTCACTTGGCCATCGGAGCCGAACAATATGTTATCAGGCTAAAAGGAAAGTACATACGGGTAAAATGCTTATCTGTTCAATCACAAGTTTAGTTCCCTCCGATCAACTAAAAGGAAATACCTTCAAGTCTCTGTGGATGAGATTGTTTGAATGGATGTATTCCACTCCACTGATAATTTCATAAAATATTCTATGAATATCCATTGTGGTTCTCTTAGTTTCCCAAAAGTTTCTGTCATTTATCCATGTAGTGAGAGTTCCTCCCTCACAGAACTCCATCTGAATAAACAAATACGTCCTGCTGCTGAAACACAGAGAGAAGGAACAGGCTTGACTTGTAGGTTAATATTTATCAGTATGTGCATATTCTATCTCTATCAGTTGAGCTAACTCTGTAATAATAGTTCACTCTTAAAGGACCATCACGCTAAATTATATTCTTTTACACGTGACATCTCATAAGAAGACTGCTGGACTTACTCTGCTGTCACTCTCAGACATTGCATTCCTGATGTGACTTCATCACTGACATCGTCATCATCATCATCATCATCATCATCATCATCATCATCACATCCGGATCTCTCAAAGGTCACTACATCTGATGAAGAACCTGATGTGCTGAACATAAAACACATAAATGTCATTATTGAGAAGCACTCAGTGTTTTATGAAAAAACGATGGAGACTTGCTTACTTGGACACTTGGTTTGATGCGCAGTTCTCAGAATCTGACCAACATGTAATGTAGCGCACTATGTTTGGGTGATCTACTCTGGCCAATGCCTTCACCTCGGAATCAGCTTTCCTGTTTCAAATAAATGCATGAATAAAATAAATAAATGCATGATACATGAGTGAATGAATGCATCCATGCATGAATAAATAAATACATGATTAATAAATGCATTAATAAATGTATGAATTAATGCATGAATAAATATATAAAAGCATGAATAAATGAATGCATGAATTAATGCATGAGTAAATGAATGCATGTATGAATGTATGAATAAATAATAAATAAAAGCATGAATAAATCAATGTATGAAATAATGCTTGAATGAATGAATAAATAAATGTATGAATAAATAATCAAATGCATAAACAAAATGAATGAATGAAGTCAATTTTGTTATTTTTTTTATACCACATACTCATGACAACTGTCCTTTCTAAAATTAGATATAACTTTGTTGTGACTTGTATAATCTTACCCAGTTAAGACGACTTTCTTTACGGCGTAGATCTTGCCATCAAATTTATGCTTTACTTTATAGACGCATCCAAAGCCTCCTTCACCAAGCTCTGTGATCACATCAAAACTCTGAGACAACCTATAGATGATAGAAACATGTCAGACAGCAATATACAGCAGCAAATCATTATGCATTATCCTATTAACAGAACATTCATTTAAAACATTTAGTTTTCCCCTCCTGAATATTATAATGTAATTTAAACAAGTTACTTTAGTGGACACAAAATATTGCTTACCCTGAATTTGAGCCCAGTCTATGATCACTGGAACAGGAACTATAATCAATAACAAATCAAATTTGTTAAAAAAATAAACACATTGGCACACCAAATGCAAAGAGTCATTATAAATCACGATTGTAAAATAAACACAACACAAACCTCTCTTGGTTGTAACTTTCATTGCTCTCCTCGTCATTCAGTGTCCAGAGGCTGGTGTTACTAAATTTCTGTATTTTACCTTTCTCCTCCATAATGTACAGTTGTTTATTAATGGTTTTTGTTGGCAGTCCCAGGGATTTGGCGATGTGATAGGCCTTTAAACCTCCTGATTTCAGCAGATCCGTCACATGATTCTCTTGAATCTCTTCGCATGAGTCTCTTGTCTCTCTTGTCGTCGGAGACTTCTGCTCTGGTTTGAGTGTGTGTTTGATCTCGTTCTTCTTCTCCATTAGATCCCAAACAGATCCGTTAGACCTAAACACCTGTTTTGTTACTGTAAGTTAAACAAGTTACTTTGGTGGACACAAAATATTGCTTACCCTGAATTGCTTGACCCCAGTCTACGATCACTGGAACAGGAGCTAATCAATAACAAATCATAAATCAATAAAAATTAATTAAATAAAAATGCAAAGCATTGGCTCACCAAATGCAAAGAGTCATTATAAATAACGATTGTATAAAATAAACACAACACAAACCTTTCTTGGTTGTAACTGTCATTGCTCTCCTCGTCATTCAGTGTCCAGAGGCTGGTGTTACTACATTTCTGTATTTTACCTTTCTCCTCCATAATGTACAGTTGTTTGTTAATGGTTTGTCGTGGCAGTCCCAGGGATGTGGCGATGTGACAGGCCTTTAAACTTCCTGATTTCAGCAGATCCGTCACATGATTCTCTTGAATCTCTTCACATGAGTCTCTCGTCTCTCTTGTCTCTCTTGTCGTCGGAGACTTTTGCTCTGGTTTGTGTGTGTGTTTGATCTCGTTCTTCTTCTCCTCCATTAGATCCCAAACAGGAGGATTTTCGTTAGACTTAAACACCTGTTGTGATATCAATAGGTTGTGCAAATGTTTGTTCGCGGTGGATTTGCTTATTCCGAATTCTTTAAAAATGATTAAAACTGTACTTTTGCCATTTTGTCTCAAGAATTCAACGATCTTCCTCTCCATTTCAGAGTCGGCAGACATTTTGCTTCTGTCCAAATGTTTTAATACAGCTCAGACGCTGATTCTTGTCCTGCTCCTTCTCTGGTCAGTCTAGAGTCCAAAACAATAGGTTACTTGCGTAACCCCGGTTCTCTGATAGCATTAAGTGAGGTGTCTCACTATGGGATACGCCCCTTCCGCGGATGCGGTACACAATCCGTTCCACTTGCACCATCCGTTCTACGCATGCGTAGTAGACACATGCTTCTTTCAAGTAATTTTCATTGTCAGTTTGAAATACTCTATAACGTTTCCCCAGACTTGTTTGTAGTTCTTTCTTCATTTGAGTAATTTTGTATTAGTATGAGTATGGGATATGATAATATATATCTATATGTGGGCGTTTCTTCAACTAGGGGCACTTTTAGGCTTGTGAAGTTGATTAAAAAAAACTTGTTCAAAAGTCACGTAACAAAGTCTCATAAGTTTAAATAATTTGTCTAGTTTTAAGGTCTGTAAGAGGACAAACTTAGATTACAAGAGAAATTGTTAATATTTTACATTTTTTCCGACCTGCAATGAACAAATGTCATTTCCACCACATCTCTATATACAGCTGTTATTTAAAAACAGAATAACTTATGCCACTCAAGAATTGTCTAAGATCATTTTTGTAACTAGTTTTATCAGTTTTTCCACAATGTACAAAAATTATACATTTGTCAATGAGATAAATTAACTGCCCTAAGGACCAAATGGTGAACTGTACACCTGTCACACTCTGAAATTTAATATTGGTTTGGGCAAGAGCTTATTAAAAAATAAATAACTTGAATTTTTATATTAAGTAGAGCATGATCTCGTAAATTGTGGATACATTTTTAATGTGTGATGAGAAGTTTTTAAATGTTTTTAAAAAATGTGTGTGGTGATGGAAATGACAGGGTGGTGGTGGAAATGACAATGAATTAACGTGAATGTAGAGAAACAGTAATATTTAGAGAAATATTTATTTGAAAAATATATTTTGAAAACTCTTAAACTCATCACACTTAGTAAACTCAATTCACAACGTCAATCTACTCTTGCAATCCATATCAATTGTACTTTGTAATCATAAATGTCATTTCCACCACAGAGGGCAGTGTGGTGGAAATGACATTTCTGTAGTTTTTTGTGAAAAAAGGGAAGATAGCTTCACTGATAGCTTTGAATTAATACTCAGCATTTCATGCATGCAAAATACTCTTATTTAACTTAAAAAATTTTACTTTTTAAAAACATCCTTGAAGGTACAGCATGTTTCCACCACATGCTGTCATTTCCACCACAGAGGGCAGTGTGGTGGAAATGACATTTCTGTATTTTTTTGTGAAAAAATGGAAGATAGCTGCACTGATTAGCTTTGAATTAATACTTAGCATTTCATGTATGTAAAATACTCTTATTTAACTTAAAATTTTTAACTTTTTAAAAACACCCTTGAAGGTACAGCATGTTTGGAAATGACGTAGAATAAATATATTAACTGATCAAGCAATATTTACCTTGATTTTTCTTATTTGTTCTTGATGAAAATTTGAAAAATTGCCTCCATGTCCAACATGTGCTCTGATGTCTCTGAACATTTCCATAGAAACCACCTAAACAATCTTTTACACAAACTTTTTAAAGGGACATTACAGTGTTGTGGTGGAAATGACACCAATACTGTGCGACAGCTATATTTTGTATAAAAAGTAATATTGATGGTGGTCTCACATTAAATACTATAATGTATTTTAATTATTTTACTAGTGCTTAATTTAAGTATATTAATAGTTACCAGATAAGTCATATTTTTAAACTGTATTTTCATTGTTGAAGTTAAAAAGTCTGGGTGTGCGACAAGGAGAAAACAGTGATTTTGACACCTATAAGGAGGTTAAAAAGTATGAAGAAATCATAATAGAAAGGTAGTAAAAAGTTTTTAAGGAGGTTTTATTGTTAGTTTGAAAAAGAAAGAGGATTTTGTCCAAAATTTTATGTATTTTTAAAAATATGACCAAAGTACATAAAAGTGCCCATAGTCTAAGAATCACCCATAATCCAACTGAGGAAAATAATCCCTTCAATGTTGTTTACAGAAGACAAGGAACATAATATGCATTTCTGCCTAGACTATCTGCATTTACATGAAGAAAGAACTACAAACAAGTCTGGGGAAACGCTATAGAGTATTTCAAACTGACAATGGAAATGACTTGAAAGAAACATGTGTCTACTACGCATGCGTAGAACGGATCGTGCAAGTAGAACGGATCGTGTACCGACAGTCATATTACATTTCGCCAGCCCCAATTGGCTGGCAGACATGACGTAGTGTCTGGGATGTGGCTACCCCGAGCAACACTTCGTCATTATGACATTCAAAACGAGCACACTTGCTTCACACAGCAAGGAGGGTGATCTGGTGAGACACCTCAATTAATGCTATCAGAGAAACGGGGTTACGCAAGTAACCTATTGTTCTCTTTCAAGCATACGTTTCGGTGTCTCACTATGGGATATCCTAACTCCAGTATTGCCAGATAGCCTGCCTCGAAGTCTCCTGCCAACCACAGCACCGTCTCTAGGGCTGGACGAGTCATGAGTCATAGCATTCTGTATGGTTCTGATGACATTTTCAGACAGACCGGTTGTATTCAAATGTAACCACTCACAGGCCAGGCCCATAGTGCCAAGCGTTCTGGATGGGGATGAAAGATCCCCCCCCTCCCCCCCGCCTGTGACAGTAGATCCCTGTGTAACGGAAGAGACCACGGGTCTTCGTACAGCATACGTATGATTTCCGCCAGCCAGTATTTCCCTGGCCACCTCGGAGCTATTAATATCAGTTTTAATCCCTCCTCCCTCACTCTGTAGAGTGTTGGGGATATTAACGCTATCTGTGGAAACGCGTAAAGGAGAGTGCGGGGCCAATCGTGTGCCAGCTTATCTATCCCCAGAGGCGCGCTCTGATCTTTCAGGGAGAAAAACAGAGGACACGGAGCATTGTCGTGGGACGCGAACAGGTCCACTGTCGCTCTGCCGTATATTTCCCAGATCTGTTCGACCACTTCCTTGTTCAATTTCCACTCCCCGTAAAGTGGATTTCCCCTGGACAGCAGATCCGCACCCTGGTTCATGACAACCCTGTATGTGTATTGGCATGGCCAGCATGTGCAAGGGAAGTGATCTGAGGCCTCCCTGTCGATTTATATATGCCACAACTGTAGTGTTGTCCGTTCTCACAAGAACATGATGCCCTTTCAGAAAAGTAAGAAAATGCTTCAACGTTAGAAACACGGCCAGCATTTCCAGATAGTTTATGTGAAGATTGGTCAGATGATGAGCCCATCCTCCATTCACTATCCTGCCCTCGTGAATGCCCCCCCAACCGGACAACAACGCGTCCGTCGTTATGACTTTTCTGGTTTGAACCACACCCATGGGTACCCCTTGAACCAAAAAGGTTGGGTGTCTCCACTGGCGCAGTGCAAAGACTGTCTCTGACGTCACTCTCACTCTCCTTCGGGAGTGCCTTAATGGGTCCAGCCTCAGAGACGCTACCCAGCGCTGAAATTCCCTCATGAATAGTCTGCCTAGGGGAATAACCATTAGGGCTGAGGCCATCAGTCCCAATAACCTGAAGCATGTGCGGAAAGAAACCGTTTTTCCCCTCTGAAACTCGGCCAGGCATCGGGTGAATTTTCCCACCCTGTCCTCTGACAGTCGCGCTCTGAATGTTACTGAGTCCAGTGACAGCCCCAGATATGTTATAGACTGTGTGGGAATCAGAGCACTCTTTTCGGTGTTTAACTGTAAGCCCAGCTTCTGAATGTGTTCCAGAAGCATGATTGTGTGATTTCTCACTTCTCGCTCTGACTGAGCTGTCACCAACCAATCGTCTATGTAGCCTAAAGGCGCTTTTCCATTACCAGTACCAGCTTGGCTTGAGTCGAGCTGGTACTGTGTAGTGGAAAAGCGCCATAAGTAGCGAGACGAATGCCTTTTTCCCTGAGCGGGGTCAGGGCCGCCATTTTATGAATACTCTCGGGCTGAGAGACATGCCAAATGGTAGAACCAGGTATTCGTATGTCACTCCCAGGAAAGCAAACCTCAAGAATTTCCTGTGGGGTGGGTATATGTTTATGTGAAAATGTGCGTCTTTCAGGTCGATCGATGTAAACCAATCGCCCGGGCGCACCAGATTTAGGAGTGTAGCATGAGTGAGCATTCTGAACTTGTACTTCCTTAAGTATTTGTTCAGTGCACGTAGATATGGGACGAAGGGCACGAGTTCCTTTCTTTGGGACGAGAAAGTATCTCGAGTAAAACCCACTGTGGCTTTGCTCGGGTGGGACCACTCTTATTGGGACCATTTCGTCCTGAAGAACGTGCTTTAATTGGATGTGGCAAACTGCAGCCTGTACCCGAATTGTATTGTCTTTAATACCCATAGACAGTAAAATAAATGGACACAGCGACCCCATTGGATTCAACAGAGAAAAGTGAAGTTAATTAGAAGCACTCACTTCCTGATGGCTGAGCGTACTGCGCAGACTCAAACTGAGCTTGACGACGTAGATGTGACGTGAGCAACCCGTCTGTCTTCTAGTAGCTGTGCCAAGAGAAATCTGAATCATTCTCTTCCGAAACTTGCAGAGACGGAGAGTGTGAGTAGGAGCTGTCCATGAGCTAGGAGCAGGAGAAACTTTTGCTAAGTATTCTGATTAATTATTTTGTCATTTTGCCTCCACGTCCCCCGATTGCCCGTGAGCTTCTCCTCCTGTCCATACGGTAATCTCTCTACTGTGCGACAGAGAGTCTTGTGGGTATGACGCAATCGTTAGCCTATTTTTACAAAAACTGTTTCTACTGGGCCATAACGCAAGATACAAGGTAATGGAGCCTTTTATACATTTTCGTGTTTCTTTAGAAATAAATAATGGACAAATGGAATCTTTAAACGCCTCAGATGTAAAGTTATTCGCTGTCAAAGTGACTCCAAAATGAATGGGAGTCAATGGAATGCTAACAGCAGGTGATGGTCTGCTAATCAATGGCGGCACCCGGTGAAGCTTCAATGTTTTCCGAAACACTGCCCCTCTGTTAATACCCAGCGGGACTGTGTGCACTCTCGCCAATTGTCTATTTGCTGCGTTCTGGTGCCATCGTGTGGCTTAGTCATGAACGAGTTTGTGGTCTGTAGTGCGCATGCGTGGGCACTTAGCGCTTGGACAGAGTCTGAGTGGCTCATCACCTCTAAGGGATCGATCGCTCCCCGAGGTGATGTTATAATGTGTTCTGTGAACATGTTTTGCAACATTCTCTGGGGGTACAGTGAAAACTTTATTGAATCTTGAACATGAAAAGTGCTTGTGACTAGTGAGTGGATGTGCACCACTGCACTGTGTCTTTTCCTTTTCACCACTCTCTGTTTCCCCCGGCCCAACCGGGCGCTGTTTTCCCCACAGAACATCTGTGAAAAGAGGAACTCGTGACTTGTCGAACGCTGAACGACTGAGGGTCGGGAGCTAGCAAACTGGGGGGCTGTTGACTCCCTCCCCTGGGGAAGACCTTGTCAAACTGCCTTCTTCTTCCTCCTCGCTCCCTGAAGATGGGGCTGGGGATGAGGCCGAGGGGCTGGCTGGACCGTCTGAGCTGCTGCAGGCGGATAGTTCTTCCTAGGCCAGCCAGATCTCTGTTCTTGCACTCCACTCTGACCCGCTGCACTCACGATAGGTCTCTGCCGTTTCGGAATGCGAAAGCTGGGAGGTGGGCGGGCCGTAACCTGCGCGAAGGTCTGTCGGGGTGGCGGAGGGGGTGCAGTCTGTGTCTTTCTCGGCATACAGAGTTGCAAGGCCTCGTCATCCCTCTTTTTTTCTTCGCATCTCTTTTGCGTCAGTGTCAGAGCTGAGCCGAAAATGCCCTCTGCAACAACCGGTGCGTCCAGGATGGCTTCTTTTTCCCTGTCAGAGAGATTAGCCAGATTAAGCCATCGTTCTCTCTCTTGGATAACCATTGTGGCCATGGTTTTCCCAGCAGCTTGAACCGCGTATCTCTGAAGACGCAGAGAGAGATCCATGACAACACAGATCTCTTCCCAGTGTGTCTGACCTGGTGTGGTAGACACTTCGTCCTGCAGCTCCGCTTGGGATGCGGTCAGCAGAGATATCGCGTTCATAGCCCTGCCCCTGACAGAGAGCGCGACTGCTTTATAAGCGCGTTCCGTCATGCTCGACTGGAAACTATCAGCTTTAGATGGCAAGGTCGGATCTGGAGACGCCAAGCGCTTCGGTTGCAACTGCGTGGCAACTAGTGGCTCCATGGGGGGCATTCGGAGAAGGCCTTCCTTTTCCATCCCCTCCACATTGAGAACGGAGCCACCTTGCACTGGCATCTTGCTGGTCCTTCCACGTAACCGCGACCTCCTCCAGGAGCTCTGGGAAAACAGGAAGGAGCTGTCGTGCTGCCCGTTTTGCACTCGGCAGCCTCTTCCCCTCACAGCGAGACTTTGCAGTCTCTGCTACCACGGTCGGTCACGGAATATTTAGTTTCCCTGCAGCGCGTTTGCACACATCTTGCAGATCAACACTAACAAGCGGGGAGGATGGTGGCCCGCCCGCTTCTTCTGTGGATCCCGCCCAAGCGTGCCGCACAAGCCCTGAAAAGTGAAGCCAAAACTTCTCGATCGCCCCCCAGTGACTGGTCCTTGTATAGGTTATAAGTCCCGCCTCCCCGTGTTATTCAACGGGACGTGAGACCAACTAAACAATTAAATTACACTTCAAATATCTTTTTTCCAAATGCGGTTTCTAGCCGCTCCCAGACACTACATCATGTCTGCCAGCCAATTGGGGCTGGCGTAATGTAATAGGACTTCTGAGGAATCCGCGGAAGGGGCGTATCCCATAGTGAGACACCGAAACGCATGCTTGAAAGAGAACTTACAAACTTTGTGTAGTTCAGAAGTGCACGTGAGGACAATCTGCGTAGTTACAGCGACACCTAGTGGAAAGAGGCGAGCATTGCCATCCTCTATCATTAATAACGGGAAAAACTATAAAATGATTACCAGTCAAAACAATATTGTCAAGAAAATATGTTTAAAAAATATTCATGTGTATTTTTTTATGTGTATTTTTTTTATTTTAGAAGGCACAATGGTAACATTCTTTTAAACTAAAGCAATGAAACAAAATTCAATTGTTGTGCCACTATCATTTTTTGTTATAAAATTTTAAGTTTGATACTTTATCCAATATACAGTATTAAGAATTATTATACATATTGTAAGTATTAACAACACATAATTAATGACAAATTATATTTTTTCTTTATTTTTTCTTTCACATATACACACATATACAGCACTTTTGTCAAAAAATATGAGCAGAAATATTCCCAGCATGCACAACATGTTTTTACATTACACAATGATGCATTTTGGTTGCATTCTGGTTACATTGTAACCAAATCCAATTGCAACTTTGAGAAACATGATACTTTAGTAGCAATTGTAAATACATCTTAATATCGCAGCCAACATTACAGTAATGTCGTGAAATGACGTTCATGGTCGGTTTTGTAAAAAGTAGCCTCACATCATTATTAAAATGCAGTTTTAAAAGGTAAAACAAGATTTGCAACTTGTGAAATATATAAAATATACTAGAAGAAATTCTCAACATGTTATGATTTTATATTATTTATCACCTTAATGAGAGATCATTAAACATTTCATTAAATCATGAATGAATCAATAGAATCATTAAAAGTATTCTGCGGTGAAACATTATTTTGAGTTGACTCTACCAAACTGTGGCCGTTATCTCAGATTGTTTTCTGGCTTAACAGATTCTGATCCAGAGAGAAAAACTTCTCAAGTTTTTCTCTGATGTCTTTTGCTTGTGGCCTGTCCTCCGGTGTAAAGGACAGCATCTGCTTGATGAATTTATTCTGAAAAAGAAGCATAGCTAAATTATAGGCTAAACTTAATTAAATCAACATTTGTTTGAAAATAAAATCAAGTTTCTTACTTCAGTCGGATAACTGTCACAGAAACCTTCCGGAAACCTTTGATTTCTCAGATCTGGCCACAGCTGCAACGTCAAAAAACAAAACAAAAACGGATTAAATACTAAAAAAAATTTGTGGGTGTGCGCAGATATTGGTAATGCATACTGTCATTAAATACAACTGACCTTCGCTCTCTCTTTACCAGTAGATATTTTCCAGAGCATCTCAAACCATACGAGTCCAAGTGGAAATATGTCTGTTTTTTCGTCATAATTCCTCCCATTTTTCTAAGGTAAACAATTCAGTTATTTTAATTTATTTAAGTGTCTTTATTTAGTCTAAATGTTTCTCTGAGAGACAATAAATGTGTCATCACCTGCTCAGGACTCATATATGGTGGTGTTCCTTTGTTTGACCTCTCTATGGGGTCACCGCTGTCTGTGGTCTGATGCACCACCAGCCCAAAGTCTCCGATCTTCACTTGGCCATCGGAGCCGAACAATATGTTATCAGGCTAAAAGGAAAGTACATACGGGTAAAATGCTTATCTGTTCAATCACAAGTTTAGTTCCCTCCGATCAACTAAAAGGAAATACCTTCAAGTCTCTGTGGATGAGATTGTTTGAATGGATGTATTCCACTCCACTGATAATTTCATAAAATATTCTATGAATATCCATTGTGGTTCTCTTAATTTCCCTAAAGTTTCTGTCATTTATCCATGTAGTGAGAGTTCCTCCCTCACAGAACTCCATCTGAATAAACAAATACGTCCTGCTGCTGAAACACAGAGAGAAGGAACAGGCTTGACTTGTAGGTTAATGTTTAATAATGTGTGGTATTATCTTAAGGGGGTCATTTCATTCAATTTTTAAACATTCAATTTTTCTCCAGTTTGTGCAATACTTTTATGCTCATTTTCCCCTCTTTCCATTTTGGCCCTTAAAATGAAACAGGATGTTTTTTTGCTGCTGTGCTTCTGTGAATGTGAAATGAACTTGATGCAACTCAAGTTACACACTTTATCAGTATGTGCATATTCTATCTCTACCAGTTGAGCTAACTCTGTAATAATAGTTCACTCTTAAAGGACCATCACGCTAAAATCACATGTGACATCTCATAAGAAGACTGCTGGACTTACTCTGCTGTTACTTTCAGACTTTCCATTCCTGATGTGACTTCATCACTGACATCATCATCGTCATCATCATCATCATCATCATCATCATCATCATCATCATCATCATTCTCTTTACCTCCGGATCTCTCAAAGGTCACTACATCTGATGAAGAACCTGATGTGCTGAACATAAAACACATAAATGTCATTATTGAGAAGCACTCAGTGTTTTATGAAAAAACGATGGAGACTTGCTTACTTGGACACTTGGTTTGATGTGCAGTTCTCAGAATCTGACCAACATGTAATGTAGCGCACTATGTTTGGGTGATCTACTCTGGCCAATGCCTTCACCTCGGAATCAGCTTTCCTGTTTCAAATAAATGCATGAATAAAATAAATAAATGCATGATACATGAGTGAATGAATGCATCCATGCATGAATAAATAAATGCATGAAAATGCATGATTAATAAATGCATTAATAAATGTATGAATTAATGCATGAAATAAATAAATGCATGAATAAATGCATGAATAAATACTAAATGAATGCATGAATAAATTAATGAATGCATGAATAAATGAATGAATGTATAAATTAATGCATGAATAAATATATAAATGCATGAATAAATGAATGTATGAATTAATGCATGAAATAAATAAATGCATGAATAAATACTAAATGAATGCATGAATAAATTAATGAATGCATGAATAACTTAATGAATGTATGAATTAATGCATTAATAAATATATAAATTAATGAATAAATGAATGTATGAATTAATGCATGAAATAAATAAATGCATGAATAAATGCATGAATAAATACTAAATGAATGCATGAATAAATTAATGAATGCATGAATAAATTAATGAATGCATGGATAAATTAATGAATGCATGAATAAATTAATGAATGTATGAATTAATGCATGAATAAATATATAAATTCATGAATAAATGAATGTATGAATTAATGCATTAAATAAATAAATGCATGAATAAATTAATGAATGCATGAATAAATACTAAATGAATGCATGAATAAATTAATGAATGCATGAATAAATACTAAATGAATGCATGAATAAATTAATGAATGTATGAATTAATGCATGAATAAATAAATGTAAGAATAAATAAAAGCATGAATAAATCAATGCATGAATTAATGCATAAATTAATAAACGTATGAATAAATAATTAAATGCATAAACAAATAAATGAATGTATGCATAAATATACCACTTTTTTATACCACATACTCATGACAAATGTCCTTTCTAAAACTTTGTTGTGACTTGTATAATCTTACCCAGTTAAGACGACTTTCTTTACGGCGTAGATCTTGCCATCAAATTTATGCTTTACTTTATAGACGCATCCAAAGCCTCCTTCACCAAGCTCTGTGATCACATCAAAACTCTGAGACAACCTATAGATGATAGAAACATGTCAGACAGCAATATACAGCAGCAAATCATTATGCATTATCCTATTAACAGAACATTCATTTAAAACATTTTGGTTTTCCTCCTGAATATTATAATGTAAGTTAAACAAGTTACTTTGGTGGACACAAAATATTGCTTACCCTGAATTTGAGCCCAGTCTATGATCACTGGAACTGGAACTAATCAATAACAAATCAGAAATCAATAAAAAATTAATTAAATAAAAATTCAAAGCATTGGCACACCAAATGCAATATAATGACTCTATAAATCACGATTGTAAGTGTTTTAATAAAATAAACACAACACAAACCTCTCTTGGTTGTAACTTTCATTGCTCTCCTCGTCATTTAGTGTCCAGAAGCTGGTGTTACTACATTTCTGTACTTTTCCCTCCTGCATCATATCGTACAGTTGTTTCTTTGTGTTTTTTGTTGGCAGTCCCAGGGATTTGGCGATTTGATAGGCCTTTAAACCTCCTGATTTCAGCAGATCCGTCACATGTTTCTCTTGAATCTCTTCACATGAGTCTCTCGTCTCTCTTGTCTCTCTAGTCGTCGGAGACTTTTGCTCTGGTTTGTGTGTGTGTTTGATCTCGTTCTTCTTCTTCTCCATTAGATCCCAAACAGGAGGATTTCCGTTAGTCCTAAACACCTGTTTTGATCTCTCTAGGCTGTACAAATGTTTGTTCGCGGTGGATTTGTTTATTCCGAATTCTTTAAAAATGATTAAAACTGTACTTTTGCCATTTTGTCTCAAGAAGTCAACGATCTTCCTCTCCATTTCAGAGTCGGCAGACATTTTGCTTCTGTCCAAATGTTTTAATACAGCTCAGATGCTGTCAGATTCTTGTCCTGCTCCTTCTCTGGTCAGTCTAGAAACCAAAACTCATACAAGAGTCCCGTGTGGGAGTTTAAACCACCCTTCTAGAACTTTCGGTTTCGATTCCTCCTCGCTTTCCTCAGCTGAGCTGTAGTTACACGGTATAACCTGCCCATCTCTAAGTTTCGAGTCAAGTATTGCAAACGTTTATTTTTATTCTTCAATTGCTTAGTTAAAATATAGGCTACACACTATTCAGAAAAAATGGAAAATTACTATAACATAAAAACATTATTCTCCTAATTATTTATTTAAATATTCATTCATTATTTAAGAGCTTTCATAACCAAAGGTAACGATAAGTTCGCTGTTCTGACGTATACGTGACGAATGATTTCACGTTTTACCACATGACGTCACTCCCTTTTGATACTGAATTATCAAGATTTTAAACACTTTGAGCTTTTACTTAAAAACTAAACTTTTAAATCTACAGGTATGTTAAAACTTTAGCTGACACGATCTGGAATAATCTGATCATATTTTTGATCAGCTGTCAACCTAATTTTGATATTATATCTTGACACACATGAAGGAGAATGCATTTATTTTGACCTTTAGGCAGTCAATAGGATTCTTATTTACAATGACAGTCAGTTTTAGTATTTATGTACTGTTAAAGATTTTTATTTTCACATGAACATGCCAACAATATCAAAATAGATTCATAAACAGTAAAAGAGGAAAATAAATATTGCCCCAAATGAACCACTTTTTCCCACATGAAAAATGATTCCATAACCTGTAGACGAGATTAAAAGCTCCATGATTTTAGCTCCAGATTATTATGCAATACAGACACAATAACAAAAGCTGACAGATTCAACTTCTGTTCCAAATGTAATTCATGCAAATAAGAAACAGACTGAATCAGAAATGAGTTTTTAGACGATGTAAATTGCACATTTCGTCATTTTTGTAACACTAATTTTTCTTTCTTTTGTGGAACACACTTTGATATATGGAAAAAAACAGCATGAGGATGAGTAAATGATGACACAATTTTCATTTTTAAAAATGTAGTTGCTTTAGATTGAATTGCACACTCGCCATCTGACTATCAGTCTGAATCTAAAGCACTTTTTGTAAGTTGCTCTGTAGAAGCATCTTCTTCACCTGAAATGTTACAGTATAAGCAACTGCTATAATTATAAATGCATAAAGAGAAGAAGAGATCTCATCAGAAGGTCTTGATGTCTTTATCCGTCTTCAGGACTGTGAAGTATTGATCCAGTTCTCTGATCAGCTCTGTGGCGTCTGGTCTGTCTTCAGGTCTGTCGCTCAACATTCGCTCTATGAGCTTGTGCTATTTCATCAGCATCACCCAAGAAAAGAGAGACAGCATGTTAGATAACACTCAACATTTATGCATTTGGCAGATGCTTTTATCCAAAGCGACTTACATTGCATTTCAAGGTACACATCAAGGTTTACATTCTTATCAGTTCGTGCTTTCCCTGGGAATCAAACCCATGACCGTGGCGTTGCAAGTGCCAACGCTCTTCTGTTTGAGCTACAGGAAAGCACAGCGTGAATTACACTCACCTCA
Source organism: Scardinius erythrophthalmus (assembly GCF_964197995.2). Classification (NCBI taxonomy): domain Eukaryota; kingdom Metazoa; phylum Chordata; class Actinopteri; order Cypriniformes; family Leuciscidae; genus Scardinius; species Scardinius erythrophthalmus. Next base: position 35,464,358 of record NC_138241.1, read on the forward strand.
AAGCTAAATTCCTTGGAGAACTTAAGTGGAAAAACCCTATTTGTTCTTAGATCATCCCAAATCTAAAAGTCACAAAAAAAGAAGAAATACTTGATTCCTTATAACATATCAGATATAGTTCAAGATGAATGCATAGATTGTAATATTATTATATAAAGGTCTAAAAGATGAATCAAACCTTTTTCTTTTCATGCGCTGTGATGAGATTATAGACGAGCTCAAAATATATGAGGCCCAGAGCGTATATGTCCACCTTTTTGTCATAGGATGTTTGACTCGCCTACATTTCAGTTTGCAGAAATAAAAAGCATTTAAACACTGTATGGATCATTATAATCAAGATGAAATCAAAATAAACTCTACTTTCTAAATGCAAATTCCTGTGCATGATTCATCACTGAACACTCCAATAGTTTTTATTTGGATTATGGGTTGTGAACAGCGTTTCATTGTTGATCTGAATGACTCACCTGCTCCGGGCTCATGTAACTGCGGGTTCCTGTTCGTTTAGTCCGTTCCAGCAGAGGCTCATCGTTGTCATTTTCTGCTGCAGTCACGAGGCCGAAGTCTCCAACCTTCACTCCTCCATCACTGCTGAACATGATGTTTAGAGGCTGAAACAAAGAAACAGAGCGATCAAAACTGAGTCCAAAACAGGGTTAAATTAAACTTTTTGTTACTTGAAATAAAAACAAAAATTAACCCTATGACTATATTATAGACATGTTAAAAAAAAAAAAAAAAAAAAAAAAACAGACAAATTCACACAACAAAATGTCTAAAATTCAAAATGAAAACAGAAATTCAAAATATGAATAAAAACTATATATATATATATATATATATATATATATATATATATATATATATATATATATATATATATATACACACATAATATAGTTAATTAATAATACTAAAATAACACAGATTCAAATTTACCTCCTTAAAGGAGAACTCCGGTCAATTTTAACATTGAGCTCATTTTTTTGTACATTTGGAGTGATGTCAATACAGAGAACAACGACAAAAATCGGTGTTGCCTACACCGAGTTATCCTCTTTTTAAAATTTGCACCCTGTTGACTTCAATGGGGCAAGTTTTAAACCTGCTTTTAGCCTCTTAACATCCTTGATGTGTCATTACAAGTGCACAGAAAATGTGAGTGATTCCTTCAGAGTGAACACGGGTGAATCTGACTGCAGTAGATGTGAAAGATATGTATAAAAATGATGTTATTTCAGCCAGCGCAAATACCTGTGTTTACATCCTGTTTTTGGTTGAAGTCCAAAGTAGTCGATTGCTTATATAGGCATATATTTTTCATTACATTTATTTTCATTTACTAATGAAATTCCTCAGTTAGACTGAATTGACTTCAATTTCAATTTACATTTCATTTCGTTATGTCATGGCCAATTCAGTTTAAATTCACACTCAAGGATTAAATGGGAGCCAGTTCTTAATGAGGTCATGAACTGCATTTTTTTTTTTATTTTATAATGTTCTCAGAGGTCCATTTATATTCTTAGCAAGTTTTTACATAAAAAAACAGTAATATTTCTATCCTGTTTTTGACCCTCTCTTTCAAACACTCTGTACCTATTTTGCACCCTCCACAGATGCACGTCGGTAAATTAGGGAATGAACTTGCGCTCCCGGGGGCGGTTCAGCGGAAAGAGGAGGCGTGTTCCGGCGCAAACGTTCCCTGGTGCTATTTTGCAGTTTCAGAAAACAATTCCGCCACAGACCAGGAGAAACCTCGTCTAAAGTCAGCGGCGCGTTATTCAGATGCTATTTTAAGGGCGCATGCTTGGCCATAATCAATGTAGCGTGTCCACAACGCACACACACTTTGCTTCTCTCATCTACACACAGACGCAGAAGTTCACATTTTTGCAAACCATACATTATTACAAGGAAAAATATTACCACACGAGGGAAATCATTGTTGTGTCCATGAAGATGTGAAAAAATAGGCATAAATCTAGCTTACACATTTACCCAAATTATTATACGCCTGTTTAACCGAAGCTAATATGGGTGTGTTTCTCCGTCCCCAATGTCACTTCTCTGTGTTTTACGGCCCTGACGAGAACGTCGGTCTCCTCGGCTGTGAACCGCTCCTGGCAAATCCGCCGTTATAATAGCAATCCGCCATGGAACAAGCACGCCTGCTCTTAAAGGGAATGTGAGATGATGCTCTGATTGGTTTATTTCACGTTACGCCCAAACCACACCTATGAGTAATGAAGCGACTTCAGACCAACACATTTTAGATTAGCGTCGGGCGCAAGAGTCATTTATCCCGCCGGTATAATAGCAACAGTGCCCGAGATCCGCCCACAAAGTTACTTGCGTTTCACGTTTGATACTTGCGTTTCAGATCGTTAAAATAGGGCCCCTTATGTCAAAAGTTAATTTGATTTCACAATTCATGAGCTCTTTAATTCTGAGTTGTGTCCGAGCCTGATGTAAGCTCGTTTTAGCGAGGTGCTCACCTTCAGGTCTCTGTGGATCAAGCCCTTGGAGTGAATGTAATCCACGGCCGTCAGCACCTCTCTGCTGATCCATGCCGCATCCGTTCTCCTCTCTGGGAAACATTCCTTTGAAGAGTTTCTTTTATCAATCCAGGCACGCAGCGTGTCTCCCTCACAAAGCTCCATCTGAATGTAGAGGAACTTTGTCCCCTGGCCACTGCCAGAACTAAAGCCAACAGATACATAGATTTTTAGCAGAACAAATGTTTGATGTTTGTTTTTTCCAAAAGTCCATGTATAGTAGAACAATAGGGACTGCATGACTATTGCTATTAGTGTGTTGAGTCTGTGTCGAGGAGTCATGAAACACTTTCAGTCAGGCATAGGGTTGGGAATCGAAAATCGATTTCAATTCTGGAATCAAATACTTGAGGTAACAAGTATTTGTTATAACATGGGTTATAGGTTGAAAGTTGAATGAACGAGTACTTATGTCCTTTCGATTTCTTACAGGTTGAGTTGTTGTTGCCCATAACATGCTAGCATTCTGCTAATGAACGCTGATTGGTCAGTGAAGGACTGATTACGACCAGAGATACCGTTTGATGGCATCGTGGCATCCGAAGCGGGACCAGAAACAAACAAAACAGAAACTCTTCTAGCGCGTGTGTTTGCCTGTGTCAGCTGTGCTGTGTGTTTGCCTGGGTCAGCTGTGTTGTGTGTTTGCCTGTGTCAGCTGTGTTGTGTGTTTGCCTGTGTCAGCTGTGTTGTGTGTTTGCCTGTGTCAGCTGTATTGTGTGTTTGCCTGTGTCAGCTGTGTTGTGTGTTTCCCTGTGTCAGCTGTGTTGTGTGTTTACCTGTGTCAGCTGTGTTGTGTGTTTGCCTGTGTCAGCTGTGTTGTGTGTTTGCCTGTGTCAGCTGTATTGTGTGTTTGCCTGTGTCAGCTGTGTTGTGTGTTTACCTGTGTCAGCTGTGTTGTGTGTTTACCTGTGTCAGCTGTGTTGTGTGTTTACCTGTGTCAGCTGTGTTGTGTGTTTGCCTGTGTCAGCTGTGTTGTGTGTTTGCCTGTGTCAGCCTGTGTCAGCTGTGTTGTGTGTTTGCCTGTGTCAGCTGTGTTGTGTGTTTGCCTGTGTCAGCTGTGTTGTGTGTTTGCCTGTGTCAGCTGTGTTGTGTGTTTGCCTGTGTCAGCTGTGTTGTGTGTTTCCTGTGTCAGCTGTGTTGTGTGTTTACCTGTGTCAGCTGTGTTGTGTGTTTGCCTGTGTCAGCTGTGTTGTGTGTTTGCCTGTGTCAGCCTGTGTCAGCTGTGTTGTGTGTTTGCCTGTGTCAGCTGTGTTGTGTGTTTGCCTGTGTCAGCTGTGTTGTGTGTTTACCTGTGTCAGCTGTGTTGTGTGTTTACCTGTGTCGGCTGTGTTGTGTGTTTACCTTTGTCGGCTGTGTTGTGTTTACCTGTGTCAGCTGTGTTGTGTTTCCCTGTGTCAGCTGTGTTGTGTGTTTCCTTGTGTCAGCTGTGTTGTGTGTTTACCTGTGTCAGCTGTGTTGTGTGTTTACCTGTGTCAGCTGTGTTGTTTATTTCCCTGTGTCAGCTGTGTTGTGTGTTTACCTGTGTCAGCTGTGTTGTGTGTTTGCCTGTGTCAGCTGTGTTGTGTGTTTGCCTGTGTCAGCTGTGTTGTGTGTCAGCTGTGTTGTGTGTTTACCTGTGTCAGCTGTGTTGTGTGTTTACCTGTGTCGGCTGTGTTGTGTGTTTGCCTGTGTCAGCTGTGTTGTGTGTTTACCTGTGTCAGCTGTGTTGTGTTTACCTGTGTCAGCTGTGTTGTGTGTTTCTCTGTGTCAGCTGTGTTGTGTGTTTCCCTGTGTCAGCTGTGTTGTGTGTTTCCCTGTGTCAGCTGTGTTGTGTGTTTACCTGTGTCAGCTGTGTTGTGTGTTTGCCTGTGTCAGCTGTGTTGTTTACCTGTGTCAGCTGTGTTGTGTGTTTACCTGTGTCAGCTGTGTTGTGTGTTTGCCTGTGTCAGCTGTGTTGTGTGTTTACCTGTGTCAGCTGTGTTGTGTGTTTACCTGTGTCAGCTGTGTTGTGTGTTTCTCTGTGTCAGCTGTGTTGTGTGTTTCCCTGTGTCAGCTGTGTTGTGTGTTTCCCTGTGTCAGCTGTGTTGTGTGTTTACCTGTGTCGGCTGTGTTGTGTGTTTGCCTGTGTCGGCTGTGTTGTGTGTTTCCCTGTGTCGGCTGTGTTGTGTGTTTGCCTGTGTCGGCTGTGTTGTGTGTTTGCCTGTGTCAGCTGTGTTGTGTGTTTGCCTGTGTCAGCTGTGTTGTGTGTTTACCTGTGTCAGCTGTGTTGTGTGTTTGCCTGTGTCAGCTGTGTTGTTTACCTGTGTCAGCTGTGTTGTGTGTTTACCTGTGTCAGCTGTGTTGTGTGTTTACCTGTGTCAGCTGTGTTGTGTGTTTGCCTGTGTCAGCTGTGTTGTTTACCTGTGTCAGCTGTGTTGTGTGTTTACCTGTGTCAGCTGTGTTGTTTACCTGTGTCAGCTGTGTTGTGTGTTTACCTGTGTCAGCTGTGTTGTATGTTTGCCTGTGTCAGCTGTGTTGTCGATGCCTCGAGAGAAAAGAAAGTGCAGAGTGCAAAAGCACCAGAGTGACTGAAGGATTGCCGTAAAGCAGTATCTCTGGTCGTAAGATGTGTATGACGTCATTGACATTTTAAAAGACTTTTTAAAGCAAATAAGTGACTCTAAAAAATCTAACACCCAGCAATGTGTAATTTCTTTGCAGCTCCTTTCGAATACAACATTCAAATTACTAGACAAAAAATGATATCCTGAGAAAAGTGGATTTTGAGGGGTATAGCGCCATAGACCTCCATTCATTCTGCACTCGCCTGCGAGCGCCCCCGCATGGACAGAGACGTGTTACTGCAGCCAGTCCAGAAGTAACCAGAGAGTGCCAATTCTCTTCCTACTAGACATTCTCTGACCACAGGCAAAAGTTCCTCCTGTTAGGTGTTCTTTAGCCTGTTGATTTTTGTTCGTGGTATTCAGCTACAATGAAATGTGAAGGATATCTTAAGTCTTTTTTTTAACCTTTTTTGGAATCGAAATTAGGAATCGCTAAGTATCGTAATCGTTAAAATCCAAAAGATACCCAGCCCTAGTCAGGCAGGCCCTTGTTCGTTTTAGAACGAGTTGTGTTTTGCTGAATTACTCGGAGAGGGTCTCTGAAGACTCGTATCTGTACGCTGTGTCCTCTTCCCAAGCTGTGAAGTAGCGGACGATGTTGGCGTTATTAAAACCAGCCAAAGCACCAACCTCACGAAGAGCTTTTCTGTGGAGAAACAGAAGATATCATGACGATACGTTATGTAGATGTAGCACAAAAATTAAAGGTATATTGCTGTTGTGCCTTTTCTTGGACATCATAGACATACAAGCAATTAAAAGCCAATCAAATTACATTAAGATGATTCACTTTTAATTGACCTACTCTCGACTCTTCACGATCTTCACAGCATAATATTTTTTCTCCAGCTTTCGTCTTGCCTTGAAAACTCGTCCGAAGCCACCTTTGCCAATCGGAGTTATTAATTCAAAGTCTTCTAAAAACCTACAAAGATAAACATAAGTATTTTCAAAAAGCTATAATGATTGACAAAAACATTTGTAATAAACTGCATAGTTAAAAATGAAAACAATTAGGTTATGATTTGCCTTGATTTTACAGCTTGGATTGAAGGTTGATCTCCAGATGACTTTGCCAGATTGTGTGCATTCATTTTAGGAACATTCTGTGAATGAAAATATAAGAAACAACTAAGAAAAAAATAATTTAAAAGACACTTTTCTTACTTTGGAGATGAATTGAAACTGGTTTCATAAACACCAAGTTAGATTTTTCAATAGAACTTTGAATTTCCCTTTCCATTTTACAGATTTTACAGCCACTACTTTATGGAGGATACTCGTATATAAGAGAGCTGCACGATTCTGGATAATCACGATTCATGATTTTTCTTTGTTTAATGTAGAGATCACGATTTTGAATACACAACTAAACAAAATAACATGTAATTTACTAGAGGTTCTGACAAATGTTGATTGCTGCAATCTATTTAAAAATATTTAATTAATTAATGATTTTATATATATATATACACACTCGCCTAAAGGATTATTAGGAACACCATACTAATACTGTGTTTGACCCCCTTTCGCCTTCAGAACTGCCTTAATTCTACGTGGCATTGATTCAACAAGGTGCTGAAAGCATTCTTTAGAAATGTTGGCCCATATTGATAGGATAGCATCTTGCAGTTGATGGAGATTTGTGGGATGCACATCCAGGGCACGAAGCTCCCGTTCCACCACATCCCAAAGATGCTCTATTGGGTTGAGATCTGGTGACTGTGGGGGCCATTTTAGTACAGTCAACTCATTCTCATGTTCAAGAAACCAATTTGAAATGATTCGAGCTTTGTGACATGGTGCATTATCCTGCTGGAAGTAGCCATCAGAGGATGGGAACATGGTGGTCATAAAGGGATGGACATGGTCAGAAACAATGCTCAGGTAGGCCGTGGCATTTAAACGATGCCCAATTGGCACTAAGGGGCCTAAAGTGTGCCAAGAAAACATCCCCCACACCATTACACCACCACCACCAGCCTGCACAGTGGTAACAAGGCATGATGGATCCATGTTCTCATTCTGTTTACACCAAATTCTGACTCTACCATCTGAATGTCTCAACAGAAATCGAGACTCATCAGACCAGGCAACATTTTTCCAGTCTTCAACTGTCCAATTTTGGTGAGCTCGTGCAAATTGTAGCCTCTTTTTCCTATTTGTAGTGGAGATGAGTGGTACCCGGTGGGGTCTTCTGCTGTTGTAGCCCATCCGCCTCAAGGTTGTGTGTCTTGTGGCTTCACAAATGCTTTGCTGCATACCTCAGTTGTAACGAGTGGTTATTTCAGTCAAAGTTGCTCTTCTATCAGCTTGAATCAGTCGGCCCATTCTCCTCTGACCTCTAGCATCAACAAGGCATTTTCGCCCACAGGACTGCCACATACTGGATGTTTTTCCCTTTTCACACCATTCTTTGTAAACCCTAGAAATGGTTGTGCATGAAACTTTGGTTGAAGTCCAAAGTAATCGATTGCCGAGTTCACGCGCGTGATCATAGGTAACTAAACCTATGCGCGTGAACTCGGCAATCGACTACTTTGGACTTCAACCGAAAACAGGATGTAAACACAGGTATTTGCGCTGGCTTAAATAACATCATTTTTATACATTTCTTTCACATCTACTGCAGTCAGATTCACTCGTGTTCACTCTGAAGGAATCACTCACATTAGCTGTGCACTTGTAATGACACATCAAGGATGTTAAGAGGCTAAAAGCAGGTTTAGTACTTGCCCCATTGAAGTCAACAGGTTTTTGTCGTTGATCTCTGTTTTGACAGCACTCCAAATGTACAAAAAAATGAGCTCAATGTTAAAATTGACTGGAGTTCTCCTTTAATGAGAAATTGAACAGGTGTTCCTAATAATCCTTTAGGTGAGTGTGTATATATATATATATATATATATATATATATATATATTATATATAAATTATTCAATGACTCACTCATAAAGACTTCACTTGTTTCATCACTGGATGAATCTGCTTTTTTCATCCCGGTGGGCCGACGTGCTTTTTGGGCCGATACATCTGATAGTTTTTTTTTTTTTTAACGGCCCATAAAACGCGTACATCGGCGGCCCATTCGTTTTGTTTTGTTTAATAGGCGGCGCTGGGTTTGTGCCGGTGTAATGCATTGGTCAAAAAAAGTAAGCGTTATTTTTTTTTCCACTGGCAGACCGGCCCATGAAACGCGTAGATCAGCCCATTGGTTGTTTTCTTGATTGACACTGGGCTGGCCCAATTACAGCTTTAAAAACCTCCCCCTTTGGGCTTTGAATGAGCGTGCAGTGTCAAGTGTGTATCTGTCAAAAAAATAGTCTGAGAGAAACGCAAGGAATGTGCAGAGAAATAGTGTGTAATAGAAATAGCAGACGCTGTAAAATGTGTCAAAATATAAATGTTTTCTGCAGCAGCAGGACCTTCATCAGCTCCAGTGGCTGATGAGGAGGATAGTGAGGAGGATCAGGAGAGAGAGATGAGAAAGTGTAGAGTCCGCGGTAAGCAGAACTACTTTCAAAACACTTAGGCTATGTCATGAGTGTAGGAACCCATTACCCAGTTACGCATTATTTCCACATCTGCATAGTTGAGGATTACAGAAATTTAATGAGACGCGTTTTTATCCATGTTTTCCGCCAAAATAAAAGCTTGATGCAGTTTCCATCAAAATAAAAGATCATGTGCTGATCTCTTTGAAGTATAGAAATTAGTACAAAACTAAATTTAAAGTTTTCTTTATTTTTCAGTTAATTTGTTTTACAATATATGGCTATTAGGCTACTGTCATGAGATTAATATTATAACTATTATTATGTAGTAATATAGACAGACACTGTTACTAAAAGTGGTTTGAATTTTTCTTTGTTATATTTGCACACTGAATATTGGTTGGAGCTTTTAATTTTGAACCCTCAAACTGCACCAGATTGATGAATTTAACATTAAAATGCACAAAATTTTCTAAGGGGGGTCATGCCCCCAAACCCCCCTAGAAAGACTGAGGTCCGCCACCACAGTTTTACCAAAATTCCTGTGAGAAACACTGGTATTGCTATGCCAATGCAGCTTATATCTTGTTTTTTGGATGCATCACTGTGTAGTATAGTTCAATTGTATTAATAAATTACAATTTTGTACTTATTTCATCTGTTAACTCTCACTCGTTTATACTCACTCATTACATGGCATTAGTGGTTTTAATGAATAGGAGTTGAACAAAAACATATTCAAGGGCGTGCAAAGATGGGTGGTGTTTATGATCATATGTAGTGGGCCAGTCTGGGCCAAAATGCCAGGGCCGATTTTCTGTCCCAGTCCAGCCCTGGTCACGATGTATCGATACCCTCTTTATTTGAAGCATCAAGTTACATTAAAAAAAGAAGGTGATTTATTCTATTTTGATACCGTAAACATCAGTATTTATATCCAAACTATAAACTTTTATCCCCGTGGTCATTTAAATGATTGTAAGACAGGAATAATGATACTGTATGGTTGAAAAGATATTTCATACCTATACTTGACAACTGCTCTCTAAATGTTTGCTGAGATCGTACTTGTCAAAGGTTTAATAGCTGTCATTTAGGAATAAGGTCACATGGGTATTTGAATGGAGATTGTAATTTCTTAAAGGAGCTGTATGTAAGAAATCTATTTCAATTAATCATAAAATTGCCCTGATGTGTCACTAGACATTAAGAAATCATGTTCATTTCAAATACTTATATCACTGACAACAGTAGTATGGCTAGGATATTGTCATTTAAAAAGTGGACTTGCAGCCCTCAACTGATGTTGATGTTGTCATTTTGTGTTTTGGCCTGAGCGCCTCCCTCCACCTATCGACCAATCATGAAGTCAGTAGTGTTTCGGGATCCGGGTTGCCAGCTTTGCTCTAACCTAACCTACCCTAACTCTAGTCGGATAAAAATGTCTAACGTTACTAAATCAAAAAGACCTCGTTATAATTCAGAAATTCGTTGTGACAAAGTCCGAAATAAAACCAGAATTTGTATAGGAGATGCTTTTGAAAGATGGAGACGGCTGAAAACGGAGAAGAATTTGAACACAGACGCCAACGTTGCTAATTTTCTCCTAGACAGGTAAGATTCATCTATGCTTGGCTAACTTGTACTGGATGTCAATGGACATTTCATATATTCATGACAGTCGAACAAAGTTATGCGTGTTCAAGCAACGTAACGTTAGCTCACATGGACGTATGCATTTGCAATGCATTATAGGAGCCCGTTTCTCTGTCATTATGCTGAGACGCTGATGAAAACATTAGCACGACCATTATGGCAATTTGAAACGTAATTGAGACAAGCCTAACTTTACCTCAGAAAAAAATATTCGTCATTCGTTCTTCATGTATATCGTGGACTAAGTTACACATGCTGCAAGTTGACCTGTATGACCATTGCTAATGTAATTTAGTTACTCTAACAATATTTTCTGATGGGACTGAAAACAACCCTGTGATAGCCATTGGTGATATTGAATTTGTCCCGTGTTATAATTTCTGTGGCAAATGTTTATTCTGTTTTTAGCCTATAATATGACAAAAACTTTAGCACTTGTAAATCAAGGTTTTTTTTTTCGTATTGAAAATTAAGGAAGTATTATTTTGTTGTTTAAGTCTATATGTTTTTTTGTTTTCTTTTACTATTATCCTTTTTTTTTTCTCAGATTTTTTTTGAATTGTAATTGTATTTATATGTTCAAAATAAAGAAATCAAATCAAATTAAATATCAAATCAAAAACGCTTATCTCTTCAGCTATTATGGCCCCAGCACCTCAACAATTAGTAATTTTTTAAAATAAGTAATTACTCATCAAAATATCTCTCATAAAGCATAAACACAATTGACAGAAAAAAAAAACTTACTGTGTACGTCTCGTCATCACTTGCCATTGGAAGCTCATTGAAGCAGCCTACGTTTCATCCTGCAGCTTATCTGGCAACCTCGAGTCAGGGGGGAGGGGGAGGGGATACACGGCTCTACAGTATTTTTAAAGTGATTGCAGTACCAGTTTTGTCCACAATCCTACATACGGTACCTTTAATGATTAATCGAACAGCTCTATCATATAATGAAGCAGAGCATACACAACCCGAACCTCACATATGTTTTGCTTCCCTAAACACTCCACACTTTTTCATTGTTACAGTAAACTTTCATTGCTATTGTAAACTTATTAATGTTCCAATACCTCTTTACCCTGGGCCAGGCCGTTAGGTGACAGAAGAAAAGTTGGTGCTAATCTAAAAAGAAAATTTATATTTTTTATTATTGATGATGAAAAAATAATGTAAAATCTAAAATATGACATTTAACAACTGTAAAAGCTTACTTTATTTTTGGCTTTACATCCAGTCTCACAGGTTCCAGGTTCACACACTGTAATACAGTTTGTATTTCATGAGTTTAAATATAAAATGTTAAAAATACAGTATGTTTTATGAAACTAATAGCCTCTCATACGTTATTGCTTGAAGTCAAAAATGCAAATGCTGCCAATAACACAGACTGGACTCACAGGACTTATGGCCATCGGAGAACCGACCGCAGATGAGTCTTTGAAGACGACATTATCACTTGAGCTGGGAGTTTCACACGGGCTGTTTGATGAGAGTCGTGCATCCTCAGATTTACTATAAAATAGATGAACATTCAACTGCATTGCATCTTTATATCATTACATATGTGACCCTGGATCACAAAACCAGTCTCGAGTCACACGGGTATATCTGTGGCAATAGCCAACAATACATTGTATGGGTCAAAATGATCGATTTTTCTTTTATGCCAAAAATCATTAGGATATTAAGTAAAGATCATGTTCCATGAAGATATTTTGTAAATTTCCTACTGTAAATATATATAAAAAATATTTTTGTGCATGAATGCAGCACAATCACAAACATTTTAAAGGAGATTTTCTCAATGTTTAGATTTTTTTGCACCCTCAGATTCCAGATTTTCAAATAGTTGTATCTCGACCAAATACTAACAAACCATACATCAATGGTAAGCTTATTTATTCAGCTTCCATGTGATATATAAATCTCAATTTCAAAAATTTGACCCATGTAACTGGTTTTGTGGTCTAGTGTCACATATTATATGCACAATATGTTGTTTCATTGATTTAAACTCACGCCGTCTCTTGGGTTTGTGAAGAGGTGTCATCTTCCGAACTCTGTTAATTATAAAACATGCATGTGCATTAGTCAACACTAACACAGACTACACACACACAAAGCTGAATTTCTGAAGGGCCCTGCCTGTGTGGTCCATTCACACTGATCACGAAGTTCACTCCAAGCGTGCTGAGCAGCGTTTTGCTTCGCCTCTTTTAAGCTCTTTCCTTGTCCTTCAGGATATTCCTTCCCGTCCATGACAACTTTATACACAAACCTAAAGAAGCAAATGTCAGTTTTACTTTCCAAATCGAACACATATGATCTGTGACGGGCTGTGCAAGACTTACTCTGGGTTGTGAGGAGGGCCTCTTCTCTCCACTAATTTGAAATCATGCACACGTTTATTTTTCTGGCAGAAGTTATTGAGATATGCGATGTAGTTGTGGCCAGCCGTGGAGCTTCCGGAAACATCAGCAATACTCAAACTCAGACGGTCCAGGCTAGGACTTAAATCAAGGACAAAATGTCAAAATAAACAGATCAACACATGCAAAACCTAGTAAAATAGCCTATTTTTTCTGAAGAAAGACCAGTTGAGAAGCACTGATAAAAGTCTGACATTATAATTGTTCATTATTTACCTACAAGCTGCGACCTCTGACCCCTGTGCTTTATTGCTGTTCTCGTCAAAGACCTTAAATGCAAAACAGAATGTCAAACACAAATCATAAATTACAGATAATCCAAGTAGACAGATGTTGTGTCACCTCTGTATTTTGTGTTTTGCATAACTCTTCATAAACGCGGGAAGCTGCGGCCTCTTTGGCTTCCTTCTTATTATTTCCATAAGCCTCCGGAAACTCTCTATCACCGCAGACAAACTTACAGACATAAATACACAATCTGCAAAAAAAGACAAGAGAGAAGTCTGGAATCAAGTTGTATTTGATGAATCAAGTTTTCATTTAACAAGTACTTTTCTCTCTTTTCTAGATCTTTTCTTTTCTCTTCTGGATGAATCTGAAGATCAAGCATATAAGCAAATGTACTGAACACTCACTGAGTAGGGTTTCCTGGATCCATCTTAGTGCTTTCAATGGCCTTGAATAATAACCTGTTCTTCTGTGAATGTTCATTGAGCCAACATGTGTAATTCCGCATGGGTATATTCATGTTGTTGGAGATGTTTTGAACAGATGATGTTGTCTGCAGTTAAAGACAGATACATTAATTCTCAAAAAAATGTCCATATATAATTATACATTACAATAAAATTAATATGAAATTTTAAATATAGAATAGCAAATATGTACACAGCTGTGCTAGTGCTAGACTCAAACAACTATTTCATGCTACATACATAACATTTTAATTACAGATTATATGTTGTGAATGCTAATATATATATATATATATATATACACACTTTTTTTTACATACACACACTAGAGTAGTCTCTTAATCTCACCCAGGCTGCATTAATTTGATCAAGAATACAGTAAAAACAGTGATACTGTGAAATATTATTACAATTTAAATAACTGGTTTCTGTTGTAATATATTTTAAAGTGCAATTTATTCCTGTGATCAAAGAAGAATTTTCAGCATCATTACTCCAGTCTTCAGTGTCACACATCATCATTCTAAGATCATTTCTTATTATTATTAGGGCTGTGAAACGATTAATCGTGATTAATCGCATCCAAAATAAAAGTTTGTGTTTACATAATATATGTGTGTGTACAGTGTATAATTATTTTGTATATATAAATACACACACATGCATGTATATATTTAAGAAAAATTTGTTATTTATATATAATACAAATTAATAAAATATACAGTAAGCAAATATTTCTTATATATATATATGCATGTGTGTGTATTTATAAATACTAAATAATTATACACAGTACACACACATATATTATGTAAACACAAACTTTTATTTTGGATAAATAAAATAAATTTTATTTATCCGATTAATCGCGATTAAAGCAGTTTTAGCTGCTTTTTTTATAAACACGGGATACAAACATTTGGTAGATTTTAAAAAGGGGGGGGGGTAATTAATACTCTTATTTAGCAAATGCACATTAAACTGATAAAAATATAGAAAATATATTTATGCAATTAATAAATATTGCCAAAAAAAAGTTATATTTAATAATAAATGCTGTTCTTTTGAACTTTCTATTCATTGAAGAATCCTGAAAAATAACATCTCTCGGTTTCCACAGCAAATATTAAGCATTACAACAGTGTTTAACATTATTAATAATAAATGTTTCTCAAGCATCAAATCATCATATTAGAGTGATTTCTGAAGGACCATGTGACACTGAAGACTGGAGTAATGATGCTGAAAATTCAGCTTTGATCACAGGAATAAATTACACTTTACTGTATATTCACATAGAAAACAGCTATTTTAAATTGAAATAATATTTCATAATTTTTCCTGTATTTTGAATCAAATAAATGCTGCCTTGGTGAGATTAAGAGACTGCTTTCAAAAACATAAAAAAAAAAAAACTTAATGTTTCCAAACTTTTGACCGAAATAAAACAGAAATCATACAGAATGATTAGGTTGTTTAGGACATAGAATATACAGTTTGCTACTGCTAAAAATCAGATCTATGGAAAGTGCCCATTAAACATGAAACCCTAACATGTGTGTGTGTGTTACATATATAACATATATCTACTCACAGACTCGGGATTGGGAGAGCTCATGAGGCCATCAAGGGCGTTCTTGGCCGCACTTTGCTTTGCCTCCTTCTTGGATTTCCCAGTTCCATCAGGAAACCGCTGACCATTAACAATAGCCCTCATAGTGAATCTTAGATTAAAGATTAAAACATTTGATCACAAAACAGTTATAGTTGTCATTTACAATAATGTTACAGTCATCGACTTGATCCTCAGCGGACCTCACTCAGTTCGACTGTATTGTATATGTATTTTGATTGAATGAATGATATTTGCATACGTTTTGTTGTGGCTCGGTCCCTCATTGGATCCCTCCTCATACTTCACGGTGCACTGTGTCTTCTGCTGGTACTCATTCAGCAGAGAAATATAATTCCCTGACAGAGACTCCATATTGCACTGTTAAAAATAACTACATATGCAGACAGCGACACAACTTCACTGAATGTTTACCTTGATCAGCTCGTGAACGTCATGTCTTCACCGGACGAACACTAAAACACTCGTTACCGTGATTTCATATCAGGTTTACACGGTAATAATAGTGTCAGTTCACACTGACATCCATCACAGCTTACAAATATACGTAACTTTCATTTCTTTGTATCATTTAGTTCGATTAAGTTTCGATTTCCGGAAAACAACGTCATCGCTACACAGTGGATTGACCAATCGAAAGCCACGCATGTTGATAGGCCACGCCTACCTGAAAATAACATTCTTTTAAAGTACAGTTATATAAATGAATATTCTCTTACGTACATAGTGAAATAAATTACCAGGCATAATACTAAAAATACGTGTTGCAGCATGTTACAAATATACATGATATTTGTAATATAAAATTGAAACGTTTTATGACTTAAAATTGTTTCTCTTTTTTTCATTGGGTTTCATAAAATATTATAAAATGTTTCTCAGTATGAAATTTGACAAGTAACAGAAAAAGATATATTAATAAAACCTCATTCATTAAATCTAAACGTACAACTACATGAAAATGTTTGTTAATATTCTAGGAGAAAACTACAGTAATTGAAATTATGCTTAACTTATTTTATGTTATATAATTTTAGGCTAATTGGAGAAAGCTATTAATTATTGTTCATCTGCAAATATCACAGTAGAGTCACAGTCCGTCCCACAATGCACTGAGCATTAGGAAGTAATTAAATTAATAAATATGGAAGCACAAATGTTTGTGATTGGTTGAGATTCAGTTGCAGGACAAATAAAGAGATCAGTAATTATACAAAACTGGACACACAATTATAATCAAAACATAAATGCAACATTTAATAAATGAACAGTAAACATAAATATTAAACACAGCTATGCAAATAAAAGGAAGTGTTGTGGATCGTTGCTCTAGTCGTCATGATCCGCTGCCGTGTCGCCGGGACAGTTTGAGCTCAAATCCTCCTCATCTGTTGGACGAGAACATTTCAGTGTTTTAATCATAATTTATGTATCAGCTCAAACAGACATTATACTGTAACCCTTCTTACCGTTATACTGTAACCCTTCTTACCGTTATACTGTAACACTTCTTACCGTTATACTGTAACCCTTCTTACCGTTATACTGTAACACTTCTTACCGTTATACTGTAACCCTTCTTACCGTTATACGCCGTCCCGCACCATATGCAGTAAACATGGACTCCTCGCAAATACGAGGTGAGAAACTGCAGCTTGTCTAAAGGCTGGGGAAAAAGTCAAACGCATGATGATGCTTCAAAATAATAACATTTTGTGTCAAATTACTTTTTAAAATAATGTTCTTAGATCTTATTATCTAAATATATTACAAATTAATAAATAATACTACTATATATATATATATATATACATATATACATACATACATATATATATATAAAAGAGCTGCCAAATCAATTGCATCTAACACAAGTGTGTACATATATATATATATGTGTGTGTTTATGCATGTATATATATATACATATATTATGTCTATATTATATTATATTATATTATATTATATTATATTATATTATATATTTACAAACGTATGTTAGATGCAATTAATCGATTTGACAAGACTAAGATATATTATAATAATATTGAATAATAGCTAGTTTAATTATAATTCTGTTCATATAAATACATATACACACACACACACACATTCATTCATACATATACACACATACACATTCATAATTACATACATATACACACATACACATTCATACATGCATATACACACATACACATTCATACATACATATACACACATGTATGTATGCATGTATGTGTATGTAAATAAAAGGCATGTAAATAAAAGGACAGTATGACAGAAAAAAATAATAATAATCTCATTCAATTTTCTCAATATCTCTTTCATCAAGCTCAAACATTCAAGCCTGTAATCAAAGTTATTGTAAGACAAATTATAAAACATTTCCTCCCCAAACTAGCTTATTAGCAATGAAAGTGTGCAACTCACCGTTAGCTCCTCCTCCTCCTCATCATCACTTCCCTCAGGTTTCGTTTCCTCTTCCTCCACAAGCTCTTCCTCCTCGTCTTTCGCTACTTCAGGCCAGTACCAGCTGTCTCTGGGAGCAGTGATGCCCTAAAAGAAGAATCGCAACAGCAGACGAGTCAATCACGAGTCTGAAACCCAGAGAAGCCTCAGTTCCTCAGATCCCTCAAGATCAAGTCTTTACTTGACTGACCTTCTGGCTGTCCAGCTGCTCGCAGGCCCGCTGGCTCTTCCACAGGTCGCCCTGTGTTTGACGCTCTTCTCTTTCGGTTCTCATACGCACTCTGTAATAAAGATGAGCAATACTGTCTGCTACTCAACCTCAAAGAAGATCAAAGCCTGACAGAGCCAGACAAATCTATTGTATTGAACACTTTTAAAAAAAGAAAATCTCTCATAAAAGTTTGCATATGTGCTTTTTTAGCATATCAGACTTTTATGCTAATATAGTCTGATATAGTGAGAATATGGAGGAAAAACACCTCGGTTTTATTCAGAGGCTCAAACTGAGCAGAAATGTGTTATTTGGGGCAGATGCTGATATTTATATGGACAAAAAGAAAGATGAAATTCTGATGCTTGTATTTAAATCAATGAGATCTTAGTAACAGCATTGCAAAACTTACATAAAATGCATATAAATATCGATATCTGCCAATTAACCCCTGGTTTCACAGACAAGGCTTAAGTCTAGACCCAGACTAAAATGCATGTTTGATCTGTTTTAACTTAAAGCAACTTCATATCATATCAGATAATATATCAGTGCCATTGTTTTGTCTCAAGATTCACACCAGAAATGTTTTTTTTTCTAAGGCACGTTAATAAAAGCTACTTTAATGTCCTAACTGTGCCCTAATCCTGGCTTAATCTAAGCCCTGTCTGTGAAACCAGGCCACTATATCTTAGAAAGATGAGAGAGTAAGTTTTAAATCATAAAATGCAGTGCAATACAGTGATGATTGAGAGATGAACAAATAAACCTTCCTCAAAAGCCTGATCATATTTTGATACTCATGATTTTTCTAAAAATGATCAAGGAAACTGAAGCTGCTTCAGTCCAGTAAGTGAAATATTACCAAGTTATTGCATTTACTTAATAAAATCAGTAAAAATTCCCAAACAAAAAGATTTGATATCATCTGCAGGTGTATACCTAAAATCCTCCAGTGATTTCTTTTCCATGTGTTGTTTCATTTGCACTTTTCTCCGGTAATTCTGAAGCTCCTCGTCTGCTTTCCTCTTCTTGAGTTCCTCCATTCCAATGCCGCCTCTGTCTGGAAACAGTGTGCAAACATCAGGGTTTCTGAACAATGTCTTAATGCATAATCAACAATCAAAGCAGAATACACCCTTCTACCTGTTTTAATGTTGAGAGGAACCGGCTCAACCCGTCCAGCACCTGCAGCGCGAGAACACGTCGTTATGTACACAAAACTATATTACGTTTTGGGTAATTTTGGGTAAGTTCCAATCAATCACTGACCCTGTTTTCCCAGGCCTTGTCCCGCTTTATATCCCATCTTCTGCAGTAACGCAAAGCCTTTATTTTGGCTGTCTATGGAGCTTTGCAGCGCGGCCTCGCGACTCTCTCGCTCCTGCTCTCTGAAGCTCTTCTGCCGGTTCTGTGTGTTCTTCTCTTTCTGCACTGCCTCCTTTCTCAAGGCGTCCTTCATTCGCTTCACC